>NW_007579786.1:0-4920 GCF_000690725.1 Stegastes partitus
GAAGTGTCGCTGCATTTGGTTCAGATGTGATTCACTGAAGAACCTCCATCCTGCAGAACACAGAACAATGTTCACTGACAGAAAAGTCTGTTCATGTCATTCAGACATGAGAGCAAACACATTCTGCAGTGAAGCGCAATTATGGTTCAAACTTCCAACATGTGACAAGAAGGAGGTTTAAACCAAACTGAGAGATTTTTTTTTTTCTTTTTGATGTCATTGTGGTCTCTGAATCGCTCTTCGTCTGGTCCCTCCCCCAGAACAATGTGCCTTGGGAGACCCTACCAGGGGCTAATGCCCCGGACAGCATAGCTCCCAGGATCACAGGGACCCTCAAACCCCTCCACCGCGATAAGGTGGCGATTCATCAAGACTCACAGTGACCACAACACAGGCTGGCCATTTGTCCCGTTCTTGTGAACAGAACAGCTCCTATATGCTTCGAAGGAAATTCTTCAGATTTGGAACAAACCTTTATTTGAACAGAAGGGTGAAAGGATTAGATGGTGGTGATTAAAGGTCAGTGGCCAAGGTCACAACTCAAAAAGTATTTCTCATGTTGTTCTTGTCAATTTCAATATCTCTGTGAATTGTTTTTATTTATTAATATTTATTTGGCCTTCACCCTGAGTCAGCTGGGATAAACTCCAACCCCCCACCACCCTGGTGAGGATTGAACGGTGCATAGATAATGGAAAGAAGGATGGATGGATGTGTATTTGTTTTTTGTGCGATGCAGGTCTTTTATTTACAGAATATTGTGTTAAGTGTCTTCCAAAAGCACCATAATTTTCATTTATAATCTGATTTATCTAAATGTCACCTTATCTACAACCACGATGACAAAGGTCTGGTAAATGTCTAAAAGTGTAAAAGACTGTTATAACATCATCACAACTCATTTAAGCATCTGAACAAGCGGTTGCTGCACAGAGTGTTGTTCTGTCTGCTCCAGTCTCCATTTCTTGCCAGTGCCATCAACTTATTGGGTCAAACGATGTGTGTTGGTACTCATTGGTCTCCAGTTTTACATGTCACTTTGAAAAAAGTTTTTCTTCATGTTGCTGAAATAAAAGCAGCAGGTGAACAGGTGACATACCCGTTGTGTTGCTCTAATGCAATCCTACAGTCGCTGATGAAGACGGGATTTAGTGAGGAAGCACCAATTATCACTGCATGGCATCTGAGCGCTACGTATTAAAGCCACAGAGGGTAAAGGCTCGCTCCCAGCCTCCATGTGGTACACTAGCTGTATGCTGCAGAAACCGTCATACCTGTGGGTGGGTGTGGGGGGGATGTTGGATGGCAGGAGGTGAAGATGAAAGGGAGCGTTTTGACTTCCTAATGTATCAGCGTCAGTGCATTATGTGAATTTCATGAAAAGCTGCTTTTTAGCCACATTTGTCATTTACTTTGAATTTGTGAGAAATGAGAGAAAAGAAGTTGGAAAGCAAAAAAAAAAAAAAGAAATAAAATCAAGAGAATATGAGGTGCTGTGCAAGATGAAGTGCACATTTCTCAGAAACAAAACAGAAATGTGAAAGATGATGGCTACATTAGCTCGCACTTTCACTGAAAGAACACGTGAAAGGGTGTAATATCTCTGTGAAACCCACAAGATTGCAAATAATCAGCCATAAGGACGCCCACAGTGGTAGAGCCAGTGTCTCATGACAACAGCAAATATTCATGTATGGCTGGAATGATCAGAGACAGAAGACAGGAAGTGACAAAAAAGGAGCTAAAACATGTATTTAAACAGTCAATAAACAAAAACTGGTTTGATTTCTTCTTCTATTTTTACATTTCGGACAAGCGTAGCATTGTAAGAGCATTGTGGCCTCCTGCTGGTTAAAAACGGATTTGGTGGGCCGCTGCTAAAGCTCAGCTGGTTGAGCTGGCGACCCATGTACTGGAGCTGTTGTCCCCGACTCAGTGGTTGTGGGTTTGAATCCAGCTCATGGCTATTTGCTGCCGGTCCCTCCCCAATTCTTCTCCCTACTTTCCTGTCTCACTCGTTACTGTCTTGCCAAATAAACGCAAAAAGGCAAAAAAAACCCCCAAAAAAAAACAGATTTGGTCATTGCAATTGGATGTACATACATAGAGGGGAAAGGGAGGTCCAATTCCAAACGGTCACCTGAGATCCATGCGCTGACATACTCGGAATTATCTTCTCGTAATTGGATCGCTAAAGACGTGTTGATGCCACTAAAAAGATGCGAAAGCGAGCACTTTCCTATAAAAACATATACTCGCTCATTACCTCTAGGGGGAGCTACGCGTGTGAAATTCACTCGTGTCGTGTTGAATGTGGACATTTTTCTTAAAACACACATAAGCCAGCAGCCCACAGGACCAGCTCATGACTGCACACCAGCTACTGCATCGTAATTGGTTGTTTCATATCAAAGAGGGCTTCCTGGGTGTCTGGCCAGGTGTCACTACTGCCTTATCAACAGTGATAGAGAGGTCTTCTGGAGGCCAAGCTTCCAATACAACAGAGTTACTCGGTCCTATTGAGACTGAATTTAAGTGCTGGAAAAAGCATCCAGCAGGAAATGTCAAGGCTTGCAGGGGTTTAGTCCTCAATCAGAGGGTCTGAAGAGGAGAAGGAAAACTGAGGTGAGAGCATAGGTAAAAAAAAAAATAAAATCACTCGATCTGCCTCATGCTATATATATATATATATATATGTGTGTGTGTAAATATATATACACACACAGGTGCATCCTGGGACGTCTGCTTCCATACTCGTATTTTTCCTTTTAAACTTAAATGAGTCGAGTAAAATGTCAGCTTTTCATTTATTTCCTCAAGTTGCATCGTCTGGAGTTGTAAGAACTTGTGTTTTGAAGTTCTGAAGTGGTCTGAAATCAAAATTAATTTTAAGTTCAGTTAACCAGAAATGAGTGATGTGCAGAGTAAGATGTGGGGAAGCGTTATTCAGCCCTTTAACAACCACACAGATGCAATTTTACAACTGATTCACTCGTTTACGGTTGCAGAATTTGAATACGTGTCCCACCGTTTACAGCGGTAGTGAGTGTTACTGTGAGGCTATCCATTTAATTATCATGACTGTTTGTAAAGCTCTCTTGCTTGCTTTGTCCCAGGACCCCGAATCAGACACTAACATCTGTCGCCGGGCCCACCAGGCCGTCACTTTGTCCAAATCGCTCCTGATGCCCAGCCAAGGAAGCATATGATGGCACTACACAGTGTGCAAATACGCATGGAGTGCATCACTGCAAACAGTGAAATATGTAACACGTGTTGAAAAAACACGTGCGTGTACCTTTTACTCTGCAGATGGCAAATGCAATATTTGCAGCAGTTGAAGGGTTGATTTTTATTTATTTTTTGCTTTTCTTAAATGTGTTTTCTGTTTCAAGTCGTGCCTGGAAGGAGACAGCTGCAACCGTCGGGCCGTAGCACCAGAACTTGGCAGCGCTGGCAGCACTGACAGGCACCTAAAAAGGCACCCTGCAGTCCTTCATGGAAGCATACAGCCTCTGGCTTCCTTTCCTCCCCCTGTCCTCGTGCCCAGTCCTGGGCCCGATCTGCTGTCCAGTTCGGTGCCAGTTAAATACCCCCCGCTGCTAACAGTTAAACGGTATGGCGCCGGTCCATGCCAGCCCCTCTGCCCCTTACGTGCAGCCATGTGCCAAATCATTTCCCTTAGCTCGCAGCTAAGTAACAGAGCTGGACAGAGCTCGCAATCTCCAGCATCTGAAGCACATTTAAACTAATACTGGAGTCTAATTCTATGTATTATAAACCATTGGAGCAGAATGGTTCTGTTTTGGTCTCTAAACGTGCTTTGACGACTGATATCTTAGTATTTATGAAACAATACGACAGAAACAGCAGAACGCATGTGAAAACCTCGACTAGATTTACTTCAGCTTGTGTTTAAACCAACTCTTCCTGTTTCCTTGCTGCTGCTTACTGAAGCCCGTCTTCTATTCGTGGTGTCAGAGTTCCTTTTTGGATTTCCTCTGATGTTTCTTTGGCGTCAGCAGGACAGAACTCTAATCTAATCTAGAGATGCGCTTTCTTCAGGTTCAATAGCCTCAGCGGTGGCTAACTTGTTTTGCGAGGCTGTTATTCACTTTCAGAATAACAGAATTCACCCAAAGAATTTGAATCAGGCAGAAGTAAAATGTCAGTTTTTTGCTGGAGGTTTTGAAATCACACTCTATCCCTGAGATACAAGGAACCCACAGACAAGGAAACCAAATGGGTCGCAGCTGGTATTGTTTGAATTTGGGTTAGCATAAAGATATATATAAAATGTTTGGTGGGGAGTGTCTTCCTCGTGCTTGGGTCCTCTAACAGACGCTGAGGGTTCTACGCAGTATCTAAGCTGCTCCTTCCACTGCAACCCTCTGGACGGAGACGTTAGCTCAGGGATCTCCAGCTCCGGTCCTCCTGAGCTTCTGTCCTGCAGGTTCTAGACGTTACTGCAACACACCTGACTCACATTAATGGATCATTACCAGACTTGTGTAGAACTTGACAACATGCTGTTGGAGATCCATTAATGTGAGTCAGGTGTGTTGCAATACGGAAACGTCTAAACCCTGCAGGACAGTAGCTCAGGAGGACCAGAGCTGGAGATCCCTGCATTAGATGCTGGACCTGGAACCTGCTGAGCCACTCTCTCAGTTCTACAACCCCTAACGCCTCTATGACCACTGGAGCCACCTTCACCTTCCACATCTGTTCCAGTTGTTCGTCCAGCCCCTGATACTTTCTAATCTTTTTGTACTCCAGATGGTTTAGTCTGCTGGGATCTTGTCATCCACCACGATGTGAGGTCGGTTAGCCGGTAGCTACATACAGCTAGCATCCTGCTGCTATGTGAAGTTGGTTAGCCGGTAGCTACATACAGCTAGCATCCTGCTGCTATGTGAA
>NW_007579786.1:9400-12863 GCF_000690725.1 Stegastes partitus
GTTTTCTGTGACAGCCATGTCAGTGTGAGGCCGGCAGACCGGGTCAGCTACCGGGTCCTGGAGAAATCTACCACTTCAGATTTTTTGTTCTCTCTCCTCAGCTTCCCTCACTTCTTTTGTTTTTTTTTTTCTTTCTTTCATCCTGCTTTGCTTTTCTTGCCTCTCTGTCCTCTTATGCTTTTTCTCCTTTGTTTTAATTAGTTCTCTGCTGTTTCCCTCGTTGTTCTTCTTAACTTTCTTCCTCCTCCTGCAGTCCACATGCTGCATCCCAGCAGCAGAGCCGAGGAAGGATGGAGTGGTCCTAGCAGGGAGACGGAGGACATTAAATATTGATGAAGAAGCTATTGCAGCAGTATTTTATCTAAGCAAAACCTGCTTAGTGTTATTTCTGCAGCAGGGCAGCAGCTGACAGACACCAGCAGGCTGTTGCACCTGAATACCACGACTAGACCGGTATGTAGCTCTGCCTGGTGAAAGCACACTAAGCTGGTTTCTATGTTGAACCTTATTGATCAGCCCTGAAATCTTGATGGTCTCTGGTGATCTGTGGCTATGCAGATAGTTGTATTCTGTTCAGGTCTGGAGAAATGTGTCCTGGAGTGTTTGTAGTCCAGAGCTGCAAGTTATGACTGGAGCCATTTTTCTCTATTGGGAGCCACAACCTCTCAACTAAGGCCAGTGCCGTCCTTTCCACATCCATGAGTACACAAAGGACCGCTAAGTTCCCCACGATGCAAATTTTGTCATCTCTACAAGAGCGTAGCCCAAATCCTTGTCTAGATTTTGTGGCTGGTACAAGGGCAGCAGGTTTCATGCTGAGCGGTAGCGTGTATGCACAGAATACGTAGACGGCAGCTTTCAGTGCATGTATGGATGATCGTCCTCCCGCCGGACTCCTAGCAGACGAGCATAATGGCAACAACTACACATCCATGGTGTCCGCAGCTCTGCTGTGAACACTCCTGGGCTTGGTTAACTCTGACGGGCTGAACTCTATCCAAGCTGACTTAGAGTGAAGGCAGGAGACAGCATGCAGTTTTTACACAAAGGGCAGTTAACAGTTAGCTTTGGGTCATGAATAACTTGGACGAGTGCTGTCTCTGGATTGTTACTGGTTGGGAAACCCGACTGGTTGCCTGAAATCAGTAACAATCATCCAAAAAAGTGTCCTACAGCCAGCCTCAGTGATTGCCACCCCATTGCACTCACTCCAGTAAGAGACTGGTTCTACAGCACATTACAGCCGGTCTCCCTCCCACCCTGGACCCTCCGCATCGTACGTCCTCTGCGGATTTTGGGTGCCGTGGAGGCCACGGACAAGGACTCAGNTTGGTTAGCCGGTAGCTACATACAGCTAGCATCCTGCTGCTATGTGAAGTTGGTTAGCCGGTAGCTACATACAGCTAGCATCCTGCTGCTATGTGCTGGACTATCTCAGGGACCTCTTTGCTCAGCCTGCACCTGGAATCCTGTCTGCTGTGGTAGACCATGATCAGAGCCTCTGTACTGTCCTTCAGATCAGCCTTCTCAAACCACTAGTAGGACCTCTTGATGTCAGCCACCTCCTCTCTCTACCAACAGTATACCCGACAACATTTCTTCTTCCTCCTCATCACCCTCGGGCTTCCAGATGTGTTCTTGGATGCTTCTTGTTTCATCCTGGACCACGACTCACTCATTAATCCTCGTCCTTTCTCTTCTTACTACCTGTAGAGTCTCATAGCGCCGGACTTTGGGGTTTTTATGTAGACAGATACCTCAAACAGTATCTTGAAATAGAGAGAATGTCCATAATGACATTAGAAGCTCAGGCAGGTGGGAGGCAGAGGTAAAGGTGACTCGCCTTTCAAACATGCGATGGCACCATTTCACTGCCTCATCAGAGCACCGTCGGGCCAAAGTTCTAGTAAACATTTTTAATAAATGGAGCTCTTATTCTCCACAAACGTCTCCCTTCGAAGCTTTTCTGACAATCGTCCACCACAGCAGCCATCATCACTTCTGCTAATCCTGTTAAAGCTCGTTGCTAGACCAGCGTCCAATGGGAGTCCCTGTACGAGCAGCATCATGCAACTGACGCTAGACAGAATGATGAGTCCAAATTAAATTACGGATATTTCTAACTGTTGTTTTGACACACTGTTGATTAAATTGTATGTATTTTTTTTAAAACATAAGGCTTGCAGAATAAACGAATGGTAGAGTTTAAACAACATGAAAGCTTGTCACTAAGGGAGCATCTGTTGCATTTCATATTTGCTGCAGCTTCTGGAGAAAAATGTGAAAATCTTAACCTCTGCTGCTATGACGTTGGCTTTTCAAACCCTTGCTTGTTCACCTGCACAGCCCCACAGTAACCAGCTACTCTCTGGATTTTCCTTTCCTTAGCAGTAACCCCTCTCCCTCCACAGGTGGTGCAGATGGCATGACGGGAACAAACGCCGTGCAGGGCCTGATGGGACTGCAGGCAGACAGTGCATCCTGGCCAGGCGTTGGCCACATATGGCAGAGGCACTCTGGTGAGCATTGTCTGAATTACCACTATACTGCTCCCAACTACCAGCTAACCGAAGCTGCACCGCAACCTCCCCGAGGGCCCGTGGAGCCAGATTGGTGGTGATGGCATTGGAAGGGATGGAGCTGGTGAGTAAAAATGCACGTCTGTGTGATGGTCAGAGGCAGCGATGCTGGTACGTTTGTGTAATAGCACCGACAGATGGAGCAGATTTGGTCTAAAAGTGGTCCTAATCTCTTCCCCTCTCTGGGGTGAAATGGGACAAAGTGGACGAGACAACCTACAGTCATTGGCTGGAAAGCGACGAGAAAGAAAGTGTTTTGCTTCGGTTTTT
Source organism: Stegastes partitus (assembly GCF_000690725.1). Classification (NCBI taxonomy): domain Eukaryota; kingdom Metazoa; phylum Chordata; class Actinopteri; family Pomacentridae; genus Stegastes; species Stegastes partitus. The sequence goes on from NW_007579786.1 coordinate 12,250, forward strand.
TCACAGTCAGTCATTTACCAAGTAGAACAAAGTCTGCTGAGTCTGGCTTATGTTTGTTCTGTGTGAACAAAGTGACTGCTTCAGAGAGTTCAGAGAAAATCAGCGAAAAAGAACAAGAAGTCCAGTAAAACAAACAAAAAAAAAACGTTACTGGCAGTCACATGGAACATGGCATGGCGCTGAGCCAGCACTTTATTTTGCTGTGTCATGCTTGACTTGACTTTAAAAAAAAAAAAAAAAAGACGAATCATACAGAATTCCTTCGTCGACCCCGAGGCTTTTCCAAAGAGGCTTTTTGAAATTCCACACATACTGACTTCCAGCTTCAACACTCACACCGAGGACTTACAGCAGCACAGTTCTGCTGTAGCAGAAAATATGTTTGCTCGGACAACAAGGGAATAAATCAAGTTTAAGTTACAGTTTATCTATGAAATATAAAGCGTACAGGATGATAAAACCAGGTGTACACAGTCATGGTAAAGACTGCTGGATCTGGTTGGTGTCATCAGTAGGCACAAGGGATAGCAAACACTCAGAGGGAAGTATTCGCGTGATTAAAAGTGCACAATACATCCACCCATCATCTATACACCGCTTAATCCTCACTAGGG
>NW_007579786.1:18433-24336 GCF_000690725.1 Stegastes partitus
TCCTCCGCACATATTACAAATCACCACTGGTCCCGAGGTAATGCTAATCCTTTGGACTACAGACTGCAAAGATGACTTTTAGGACTTGTAGTGACGATAATTTCAAAATCAGCACCACTGAAAGTTTTTATGTATCAGCTAGCTTAATATAAAAGACAGTCGACAAAAGAAGAGAGAAAAACACCTCATTAATAATTGCCTTGAGCACCAATGCACTATTTGTCGAGGATCTTGGCAGTTTGTTATTCAGCACATGGGACAACTAGCCACGCTTCGTCTGTGGATTCAGGCTGTCTCACTGTTTCCTGTTTCTCCAGGTAATCCCAGACGGACTCCGTAACGTTAACATCAGGCCAATGTGGACTCCTTTGCTGTTCTCGTGGCCAAAGACGGTTCTTTGTTTGGGTTCCTTGACCTGTCGCTGGATACATGTGAAACCACCAGATAACCCGGCCTACCTTAGACCTGTACACAGGACTGGAGTTTTACGGTCATGGTAACCTGCAGGCCTTTGAGTTCAGGATTAAATATATAACATACTCCATGATACTGATGCTCAAGTGTGAAGATAGCTGTAGAAAAACATAGCACCATGAATTTGGTTGGCATTTTAAAAAGAGCTCAAATGTGTTTTTCAGCACTAAAAATAAAATGTTGTCAATCTACTGTGAAGTTATGAGGACCCAGAAACGATGGCAAAGGGACAGTGGTACTGCAGCTGAAAACTGGGTTTAGCTCTGAAGTTTAGGCCCGAGCAGAACCAGCCTTTAGCTTACGTCAAGTGGGTTTCATTGCGCTGCACGTTGTAACGCATGGACAGAACTCCACTAAACGCTCAGCTGGGCTTGTTTACATCCTGATCCCTCATCTCTCTGCTGCCTTATTTACTGTACCACTGTGTGTGTGTGTGAGAGGTCGGGTCAGACGGCAGGAAGCTACAGAAGAGAATGTGTTCACTTGTTCTCTGTGACGGAGGGCTGAGCTCCCGGATCAGAACCAGCAAACACAGCAGACTGCATGGAGGTCCAGAAACAGCTCCGTGTTCGCTCGGCTTCACGAGGAGCTACTCCTGCGTCAGGAAATAATAATAACAATAAAAACGCTGCATCTTATCATGTAGAGTAAGAAAAAAAAGCAAAACAAAGTGGCTCAAGTGAATGATCTCAGGAATAAAACCACCCGAAGCACAGACGGTGGAAACCAACTGGTGTAGTGACAAAGCAGCCCGGTTTTCATGATGCTGTTGGTCCACACACACAGTTTCATTTTCCACAATACAACACTGATGCTAACCAGCAGTGCAGCGCCTGCTCGTAATGCAAAGTGAACAACACAGTGAATGGCGTCCTCCCCCTGCTGTGGAGGTCGTGCTCCCCACACTCATCTGGAACCAGGACTTCCAGTGTTGGTGGTGGTGTGCACGTGACAGCATATTCTAGTGATTGTAACGTTACAAACACATTTTATTGCACCACGAGTCACTGTGTCATTGCACTAACAGCATATCTGGACTGACTTGCTGTGGTATATTTATGGAGCTGTGACAGTCACTACTTATTTTCTCATTAGTTGACACCCAGCAGTAGCTCGACTCCCTTTTCACTTTTGTGATACAGTTGAATGTCATCTGATGTACTGTAAGTCTGGTCTTACACATGATGCAGCTTAAGAGCTTCCCTGGGATTTCATCATTATTTATTAATTAAGGAATGCCAGGTGGATAATACCAGATTTAAAACCAAACACAAAAAAACACTCTAACATATTCACTCCCAAAAGAGACAGCTTAAATAAGGGAGGGTTTCTTTTTTTATTCCATCCTAACATCTTGCCTCCCCCACACAGCATCCACAGTGAGAACAGTTAAACTCTCTTCATCTCCCTCAGGCTGAGCCCTCAGAGGTGTGAACGTGCTCAGAGGAGTTCTGGCCTTCCAGCTTCTTTGGAGACGTGATATACGCTCCTGTGCAGAGTGAGCCTGATGAAGTTCTTCTGGAGCAAATCCATCTGAACAAGAGAGAGTTTCTGCTGAACAAGCATCATCCTCCTCTGTGCTGGAGAGGAGTCCCGCCCGTGATCACAGTCGGCTCCGGAGGAATGCTGTTGGCAGGCGGCCATGTTGACCCTGATGTGGCCCCAGCCACCAAGGATTATCCTTAAAGAACCTCTGGTCTACAGACACCTCTGAGTTTGGGAAAGTCAGTGGCACTTTGCTGAATTTTGATGTCAAAAACATTCAGCTGTTGTGTTCAAACACAAACAAAAATACTGGAAAAAAATGTACAGAGAGGGAATGACCTAACGGAGATATGTAGGGATACCGTGGACTGCTGCTTTACTGCACCTCCCAAAGATCTCAGACCTTTGGAGGACTAACAGCATTGTTCAGGTTCCCGTCCCAACCACTGCCACGTCCAGGAACAAGGTCTTTGCCATCCCATCTAACATCCACATCAGTGATCCAGCTGGAGATGTTGAAGATGAGAAGAAGAAAGGCGGTGCAGATTATGACTGTCTCCACCGGGTCAGGCCTCTGCTGGATCCACTTCATGGCCTCGCATCATCCTGTAGATGCGGGGATGGTGGCTATTGGCAAGAGCCACTGGCCAGAACCAAGTGGCCTCTGGAAATGGGCTCTCCTTTGGTGTAACCACATCTCTCATCAACCAGGACTACCTGGGATCTGGCTACGTCATATACTCTGACCATTTCTACACCTTCCTCTCCAACACTTTTGGGCTTTGGCGCTTGTGGCACCTACAGAGAAAGGAGAGTGGGTGTTCCATCCACTGAAGAAAATGCCTTAAATAAAACATCACCAAGAGGATCCATGAGGTGGATTAGAGACACCGACTTATTATTTGTCACGTGGACGGACACCAGAGAGGTTTCAGTCGGCAGCAACACCCACACTGTCAACACAGGGGACCAAGTGTTGAGAGGGCAGAAGGGAGAAGATGGTGAGCACCAGAGGGTCTGAAGCCAACCACTACATGGGAGGAACCAGGTGCTTGGGACCCATCAGTCCACTGGAAAACCAGGAAGTGGGACACCACAGTGTTCAAGCATCTCCTGGACGTTGCTGTGACCAACAGCTACATGATTCATAGAATTATGTGCCAAACATCTCCTTGAAGTCTGGCTGCCACCAACCATTTAAATGCCTCCACAAGCAGTGGACAGGCAGTAGAACACAGCCTGGGCCCCCCTGAGCCACCTGGGGGGTTGTTTTTAAATTACAGAAGTAAGGGCTAATACTGGTATATAGGACTTTTAAAGGTAATTAATGAAATACTTTGACTGTCTTGGTGACAAATCAGTGCGACTAAACAACTCCTGGAAACAAGCAGCACTTTTCTGTTCTTAGTTTCTTGTTGCTTCTGTTTTCTCTGCATGTTATTTTCAGCCTCCATGTGTCACTACATGTAGTATGATAATACTCTTGTCAATTAGGAGACAAATGTCAGCGACAGTTGAAGTCAAGGAGTCAGGAAGACAAATTACTTTCCCTGGTTTGCTGTTTCTACGGCAACTGGCTCATAATAGCTCCTGACGACCTGTTCGGCGCTCCTTCCAACTCTCACTTTCTTTCCAACTTACGATAACAACGCTTTGTTCAACTCTTCCACTCTTTCAAGTTGAAGAGCTGCATTACGTCCTGTTCATTGGAACAGTTACTGCATTTGTTTGCAGTCAAGTAAAGTGATGAATCCCAGCACTGTCACTACAGCTTCATGTGCACGAGCATCTTCCAGCTTGATGGATCTGATCACTTGGTCAGAAGGAGTTTCTAATGTTTCTGTGGACATGCATTGAATTCCCCGACATGGAGAGCTGCAAACTAACAGCTTAATAAAGGATGATTACGATGAATATGCATCTACTTGCGCATCTATATTTACAGAATTCTGCGGTGAAAATGCATCAGTGTGTGGCGTCCACAGGCCTCGTGTCGGTGTGTTTTCCTGCCCTCCTGCCTCTGATTTCCTTTCCCAGTCTGGATGGCCTGCTCCTCCCACGTCGTCAGAGGATTGGCTTCACCTGCTCGGTGCCTTTAAAAGCTGGGTGGATCCAGGATGGTCTCTCTTTCTCCCTGCTGGAAGGCTGCAGCCTTTCAGGTCTCCCTTGGTTTGGTTTTGGGTTGATTATGTTGAGTTTAGACCTGGTTTGTGGACTTTATCATTCGTGTTTCCAATAAACTACTCATTTATTTAAAAGCTGCTCCTGTGTCGACCTCCGTTCTTCGTTATGCTCTTCGGCGAGCTGGGCAGAACGATTGTGCTCCTTTAGACAAAGCTGGAGCTGATAACTTATTCACCAGCTTTGTGGCTCTCTGGTGATTAACGTCATCTAGTCACAGTCATTCATGACAGAGATCCAGACTGACTTTCTCCACAACATTTGGTCGCACCTTCCACCCGGTCACAGGCAAAACATACGACTCACTGAACATTTTATTCTGGATGGACGCTACGATTTACTGATGTTCCTTAAACGCCCCACACTGCAGGCTGCTGACGGTGTCTGTGCTGCGGTCAGACACCAAAAATGACGTTAAAAAGAGTAAACGAGGGTGTTCGAATGTCAGATTTTCCCAAAATGAAATGAGTGATCTTATTCACATTTTCTATGAGCAGAACAAACAGCGAGTGCAGGTCCGTTCCTCACCAGAAGGCTGCATTAAAGTAGAGCTTTCCACCACAAAGGATGTTAAAAACGATGCTACCGGGAAGCTCCTGACTCATGAACAGCTCTAACCCTCTCCACCAATGATTTAGATCAGAAATAGTCATAATCATAAAAATGTTATTTTCAAATAGCTTTTGAAAACTGAGTATTTTTTGCCATTTCATTGGACAAATTGTTTATTTTCAGATGTCCTATTAACTAATCAGAGTCCTGGTTTGATCTCTTTGGTGAACTTGTGCACAATGAGACAAAGACATGGAGCTGCATGTCTCTGGTAGGATATCCTCTGAACATATCACTAAAGCCTGATTTAAGCCTGCTATAGTGTAAACAAAGGCAGCGGGATGAGTGTAAGCGCTGCACTCGGATAACCCGACGCTCCCGGAGCCGAGCAGGAAAACTGTTTACACTGTCGCACTATATCACAAAGCAACGACAAACAGCGGAGCAGCGCCGATCAATGAGGGGAGTCGATAAAGAAAGCTGAATGTGTGCACTTTATATGCAGAGGGAGGCTGGTGGGGGAGACGGCTGTGTGTGTTTGGTATGCTGCTGCTGCTGGTGGTGTGTGTGTTTGTGTGTGTGTGTGTGTGTGTGTGTGTGTGTGTGCGTGGCGGGGGGAGGTGTCGGCGTAACACACACCCCGGCTGTATTCATATTCAAAGCAGTCCAAAATATTCATAGGCATCACTGGTTGCCCATATTTTATGTTTCATGCTCATCCTCCCTGAACATCTCTTAGCCATGCATTGACTAAAGCAGCCCACATCATTTATTGATGCACTACAGCCTCGCCGTCTCTTCAGCCGCCTGCTCCGCGCTTTAGCATATCGCTGTATTACACCGTGTGTCTGCAGGGTGCTGCCTCTGCTGCACTCCTATATGAGCACATGTAGGCGCATCCATATGTGTGTGTATGGCTGCTGTGGTTGAATAGCTGTTTAGTGTGTGGACAGGCGATGCTACCTGCACCACCCTGCAGGTGGAGGCTCTGGTACAGCCGGGGCTAATCCACTCCCACTGTGGCTCAGCTCGCCGTCCACTTCACTAATGACCAAAGCAGGTATTTGCTGTCGTTCCTGAGAGTCTTGCTAGTTTACGCTGACGGATGGAGGTGATGCAGCTTTGATGAGTTTAGACCACTCCGCCTTCCTCTCACTACTTTCTGACTCACTTTCCAAACCTCCAGCTCTCATCTCCGAGCACCACTGAAG
>NW_007579786.1:24471-27842 GCF_000690725.1 Stegastes partitus
GTGTGTGTGTGTGTGTGTGTGTGTGTCCATGTGGAGGTGTCCTGGCTAATCAACCTGATCACATATAAAGGGTTTTTTTTTTCGTATTTCCAGGCGTCTTCTCGGGGAGGCGTGTCGGGCTGATAAAGGCTGAGGAACAGGTTCTAGCAGAGGTTCTGTCGTCGTCCTGAACGCTGCAAATTCTCAGAAATCACTCTTCAGTGTAAAACAGAAAAATCTCTGTTCAAGTGCAATCATTTCTCCATATCCTGTTTTTTGATTTTTTAAAAAATGTTATATTCATATTTTTTCTTCTATTTTTTCTGTTCACCATCCCTTTAGTCTTGTACAATGACAATAAAGAGGTTCTGATTGAACTGGTTTACTGATTGTAGACCCGATGAGCAGCGGTACCCACATCAGCACCGCTGGCTGTTAGCTACTGAGGCTCTGGGATGAAACAGGCTTTGACAAAAGGTTGTTTTGTGATTAAAGCTACAGGAACGTACCAGAAACTAGCTCCAGTGACGGATGACGTTAGTACTTTGATGGGATGGGACTTCTCCCCCTTTCGGTGCAGTTTGGACAACGCTAGGGGCAAATAAAGCCGGATTCAGATTCTCTTATATAGAGCAAGAAAGACAATTGTCAGATTCTGCTGTGGAGGACCAGTATAAGGAGAAGCAGACCTACACCCTTCATGACAACACTGAAGGATTTATGAAGATGTGGCGACCGGTCCTGGACAGTGTGGACATGACGGACCCGTTCTAGTCTGGACTTTGCTCTATTAGGTCAACGCTGTTCTGGTCAGTTTGAGAAACAATCACACCCTGGTGGTGTGTTTCAGCTCCGTTTGCTTCTAGATAGATGGATAGATAGATAGATCGATGATGGATGGATGGATGGATGGATAGATGGATAGATGGATGGATTAAATAGAAATAAATACTTTATTAATCCCCGAGGGGAACTTTGGTTGTTACAGCACAAGATAGAGTCACCACCACCATAAATACCAATAAACACGCAAAAATATACAATAAGAAAATATAAAATGCAAAATGAACAATAAGTGCGATATGTCAAGAAAAATGGTTTTTAAAAAAAATGTGGGAAAATAAGGAGAAAAAAGAGAAGTCAAAAAAAAAAAAGAAGGAATGACCTCTAGTAGAGAAACAAGGCTGAGCAACGTTTGCAGAAGAAAAAAGAAGCGTCCTTACTGTTGGAATGGGATGCAGCAGCACATGTTTGAGTTTCACATCCTGTGAGTTTGACTTGTTCACCGTCTGCCTCAGCATGAAGTCACAGTTCAGCCCCTTTACAAGGATCGAGTTCTGACAATAAACGGACACAGTTACAGTAGAAACTAATCCCTAAATCTGATCTAAACACGGTTTCATGACGTCAGTCTGGGCTTTGTGCTTCTGGACCTGTTCTGTTCTATCCGGTTCTTTGTGATGTGAAGGACAGACGACACGGCGTGAAACAATGAGCGTCCACGTCGCCACGGCACCGCCACGCCTCACTGTGAATAGCAGGCACACAAAAACAGGTGTTACGACCTGGACAGGTGTTTGCTGGTGCACCGTGTGTGTGTGTGTGTGTNACACCATCTTTATCACAGATTCATTAGTTGGAGTTCGTCTCATCCACGGACACAACGAGATGCTTCCTGCTCTTTATAGAAACACTTCTCTGCCTCAGTCCACAGCAGAACATACAATAAGGACAAGAATCAAAGAAGAATTTAAGGGCCCGTGTTGCCTCCTAACAGCTGATTGATTGATTACTAATCATTAGAAATATGTCCGTCTCTATGTTTTCCGGTGCTCTTGACAGAGATCAGCCATCGGTCAGACACCAGGTCCGTTACCGTGACGTCAGCCTCCTTGGATTGCACACAGAGACGCTCTCGCTGTCACCCACCATCTGCTTTGGTTTATTTCCTGGCTTGTGCTCTGAATAACTTCTGGTCCAGACATGATGGACTGCAGGGAGGCGTGGTGGAGCAGCCATTAGCTCTGTGGCCTCACAGCCAGAAGGTCCCTGGTTCCATGTTCTCCCTGTGCAGCCTGGGTTCTCTCTGGGTTCTTCGGCTTCCTCCACCATCAACAGGTGATTGTAGGTGTGAACGCCTGACTCTCTGTGTAGCCCTGTGATAGGCTGGTTACCTGTGCAGGTGAGTCAGCTGGGATAGACTCCAGAGGATGAAGCGTGTATAGCTAATGGATGGATGGATGGATAAGAAGCTCAACAGCAAAGAGCAGGGAGAGGAACTATAGTTATCATTACTGTTATTTTATTGTATTGATTTTTGTGCTTTTTGTTAGACAGCGTAACTGTTTAAGATGCTTCCTGCTCTCTGGATCGTACCGACGCTCTATGAACGGCTCTGGGCTCTAATCCAACACCAGCTTTTTATCCCCGAGCGTCTGCTGAAGGAGGAGAACACACCAAATCCTCCTGCTCCTCTTCTCCTCGCTGCTGTCCAGCTCCCAGTGTGTGTGTGTGTGTGTGTGTGTGTGTGTGAGCAGAATTATTCAACAGAGGGGCTGCTGGCTTTACGTGCAGTGGGTGTTGAAGGAGGAGGAGTTGGACACACACACACACACACACACACACATCAAAATCAAATCACACTGTCAAAACAGCTCAACAGTGATGAAAACCCAAAGATTGATTCTTTGTGTGTGTGTGTGTGTGTGTGTGTCCATGTGGAGGTGTGTGTGTGTGTGTGTGTGTGTGTCCATGTGGAGGTGTCCTGGCTAATCAACCTGATCACATATAAAGGGTTTTTTTTTTCGTATTTCCAGGCGTCTTCTCGGGGAGGCGTGTCGGGCTGATAAAGGCTGAGGAACAGGTTCTAGCAGAGGTTCTGTCGTCGTCCTGAACGCTGCAAATTCTCAGAAATCACTCTTCAGTGTAAAACAGAAAAATCTCTGTTCAAGTGCAATCATTTCTCCATATCCTGTTTTTTGATTTTTTAAAAAATGTTATATTCATATTTTTTCTTCTATTTTTTCTGTTCACCATCCCTTTAGTCTTGTACAATGACAATAAAGAGGTTCTGATTGAACTGGTTTACTGATTGTAGACCCGATGAGCAGCGGTACCCACATCAGCACCGCTGGCTGTTAGCTACTGAGGCTCTGGGATGAAACAGGCTTTGACAAAAGGTTGTTTTGTGATTAAAGCTACAGGAACGTACCAGAAACTAGCTCCAGTGACGGATGACGTTAGTACTTTGATGGGATGGGACTTCTCCCCCTTTCGGTGCAGTTTGGACAACGCTAGGGGCAAATAAAGCCGGATTCAGATTCTCTTATATAGAGCAAGAAAGACAATTGTCAGATTCTGCTGTGGAGGACCAGTATAAGGAGAAGCAGACC
>NW_007579786.1:28977-31883 GCF_000690725.1 Stegastes partitus
GTGTGTGTGTGTGTGTGTGTGTGTGTGTGTGTGTGTGTGTGTGTGTGTGTGTGTGTGTGTTGAGGCATACCTAACTCAATCAAAAGCTCCAGTAGCTCCTCAGACCGAGCCTGTGTTGTTGAAATAACCGATTTAGCGGAGCGATTAAATTCTTTCGCTAGCGGTGGACGTGTGTGTTTATGTGAGCGTTATTATTTACCGCGGTTCGCTCATTCATCCGTCACCTGCAGCATCACACCCACCGCTGACTGGATGTGACAGGGTTTAGGGGAAATGGTGCGTTCTGCCGCTGCCATGATGTCTCAGTTACTTCAGTTTAACTCCAGGATTTAAACAAGTGAAGCTCTGCTGATGGACGTTAGAGGGCAAGTATAGCAAATGGTTTTTATGAGTCTGGGTTTTCGTACAAAACACGTCTCCTGTTTAAAAAACTATTTCTGTTTATTTCAGTTGTGAATGTTTCGTGCTGACGTTGCGCTCTCCACCTCCACCTCCACCTCCACCTCCACCTCCACCTCCACCTGGGGAACAGAGGAGTCACTGAAAGCAGCGTATGTATGTATCAGGGTGATCCTCCCTCCAGCTCACCACGACGTTCTGTTTAGATATTTAGATGGTGATTTTTAGATGAATCATGTCTGAATAAGTCTGATTGAAAGGCACCAGAAACACAGGATCAGCAGGTATTTCATTAGCAGGGACAACCTGTTTCTGTTCAGGCTGTGTTTGGACTGCATCACATCAGGCAGCTGAACACATCCAGCTCACAGGATTCACTTTTATTTGCATAAATAATGTGTTCTTAGTCCATGGAGCCACGGCCCGGCAGTTCTTTAGCCGTGATGCCGTCGAGGATCGGACTCAGAGATCACAGTGATGTTACTGTTTTGTTTTTACTTTACTACTTTTATCATTTCAAAGCCTCCTGTGGACAAAACACTCAAATCTGGTTTGTCCACCACAACAAAGAAACAAAAAACAAATAAACAAAAAACAAACAAACACAAACTCCGCCTCCTCCCGTCTACATGCAAACGTTAAGACGGAGTTCTTCCACATCTCCACTGTGGCCACACTTTTCACATGTGATGGTTTTCGGTGACTCGTAGCTTCGTTTCCGTGGAAACGGGCCTCGGAGGTGGAGGACGTGACCGATAGCTACACAACACGGGTCACGCTTATCCACAGACTCTGCTGCTTCCATCAGATGTTTAATTCCTCAGTCAGAAGCAGAGCAGTGAGGAACAACCACCAGCTTCAGGATGGTTTGTCGTCTCTCTGCTTCTTTGTCTCGTCTCTCATTTAATTCGCTCCTCGTCTGTGAAATCCTGTTTCAAACCTAAAAGACTGATGATCCTCCTCCTAATGGTCCACGGTTTCATCAACCATAAGGCTTCTAGATAGTCCAGCTCCCTCATGTCAGCAGACCACTGTGTGAACATGCTGGTGATGAGGTCCGACTGGGCCCAGATCCCTGGTGCTGTTCCAGGCTCCTCATTTGTGTTTTCCTTCGTCAGACTCAAACATTTTAAATGGTTTCCTTTGGTATCTACTCGATGCCGTTGCTGTTTCTTGTGTTCAACCTCTCGTCTCTAAAGCAGAGGTTGAGCCCTGATTGGCCCGTCAACCCTCTGAACCTGGACCAGCTGCTGGCCGTGTTCTGCTCCGGTCACATCGGTCCTGCACCTCTATGGAAACAGCATGAGCATGGGTACGGGTGGAGGTAACGCAAACAGGTCTTCTATCTAGTAGAAGAAGGTCATAATGCCAAATATCACATCATACCATAAATAACATCTCATGCTCATATATTTTACAAAAAAAGGAAAAAAGAAGCGGCTGAAAAACGTGGAATCAATCTGGTCAAGTTTTATTTTTATTGTTTCTGTTTTCCTAATTAGGTTAAAGGGAAATACAGGAAACAATCCAGAATTACTTTTTTATTGAAAGAGATGTCCATGTTCTTCAATTGTAACAATGAAAAGTCTCAAAGGATGAAGGCCGACTGGTTGGTTTGATGACTGTACATCTCCTGCTCAGAGCAGCACTCAGCAGCCTCCCCGGCTTTCTGCAGGCTTACACCAGAGTTATATCCCGCACACGAGTCATAAACAGGCAAACTACATGTCAAACATGAAGGCATACACACTCATACAACACATACCAAAACACATGCAATCAAGAGAAATGCTAGAAACTACAATCAGTCAGTCACTAGATCTCATCCAGTCAGCTGCACATGGATGAACCACAGGTGGCTCTTACTTGGAGGCTAAAGGGATTCAGCTCTGAATGACTTGTGGCAACCAGCGTGTATCCAAAAACACCAGACTGCTCCTTTAACTGTGTGTGTGCTGTGGTGCGCTCCCTCCTCAGGCGGCCCAGCCTCTGATTGGCTGTGAGTGGATTAAGAGGCTGGAGGTGACGTGAGCTTTGTGAATGGCTGCAGCACTCCAGACCGGCTCCACCTGATAGAGCCGTCTCCACCGACAAGGAGGGAGGAAGTCAGAGTGGGAGGTGGAGGGATACAGAGAGCCACCAAAGAGAGAGCAGACAAAGAAGAAAAGAGGAGCGCAGTGGAGCCCAGAGAGGATTAAGATGGAGGAGAGAGGATATGAAAGAGAAGGAGGTAAATAGGTTAATACAGCCCAGCAAGATGGACACAGAGATGGACAGAAGAGGAAGACGCATTAAAACATGTGCAGCCTGCTGGAGTTGGAGATGTGGAGGTGGATTAGAGCAGCACAGAGTTTAACCAAACTAAGACAGGAGCTCAGTTGGAAATGATTTGTGAAAACTGAAGGAGGTCTCTGTGCATGTCTGACTAACCAGATGCAGACTTTAGGTTCAGGCCTGTCACCTCTGGCCTTTATTTCATCCATCCATCCATCATCTCTACACCTTAA
>NW_007579786.1:34201-37583 GCF_000690725.1 Stegastes partitus
GATGATTAGATGGACTTTCTTTGAACTGTATAATTATTATCCAAACTCTGGTGTCCATATGGAGCACCAACATGGACGTCATCTGGCTGTGAGTGCACATTATGTTCTGTGCAATGACAAATTATTGGTGAAGTTTCAGTTTCAAGCTGACTTTTTAAATGAATTGGTTGACAACAAGGTTTCCCAAAGCCTCTTGGGTGAAAAACATTCATGCTTTATTATTTATTGTGGGACAGTTGGTCAACAGGAAGTCAAGAACTGTGACTGTACAACAATCAGGAGGAATCTATGCACCGATGCAGTGTGAAGATAAAAGCTGGAGGCGACAGAAATAGGACTGAAGGAGCAATAAACCTGAATTATCCCTTAAAGAACTTGATTTTAGCCGGCCGGGTCTCTCCAGTTATCGGGCACAGGCCTCTTTGTTGTTCCAAGGATTAAATCAAACCCTGGTCAATCTGCTTCTCTCTGTTGTGCTCCGAGCCTCTAAAATAACCCAGCAGATGACCTCAGACCTGCCCCCACATTTACTGCTGTTAAAAGCCGTCTTAAAACTTCCCTCGCCTCATGGCCTCATGGCCTCATGGCCTCATGGCCTCATGGCCTCCGACCAGCCTCCCATCCAGAGCTTTGTAAAGGATGAATGTTTATATCTATGGACTGCATGTATTGTTTTACTTATATTTGTGCTGATGCTGTTTTTTTTTTTACCACTTTGACTACACGTGTATGAAATGTTCTCCACAAATAAACATCCAAGTTAAACCAACAGGCCACCACATGATCCATCAGTTCCTTCATCGATCACAAGAGACATTAGTGACAGCAGATACACAAAGAATGGAGAGCGGCACACAGTCAATCAGCAGCTCCAACCCAAGAGCACAGTGACCTGGTGGAGAACAGAGAGCTGAGCGGCTTTCCACTTTCATCCAACAGCCTCTAAAAACATCCACTTTATAAAGAGAGCAGTTCTCTGGTCAAACCTTCAGTCTGTTTTGTTTTACCGTGCGTTCAGGATGCTGCCCATGAAGCTGGAATCAAATACTTTTTAACCTCTTCTCATGAAATGATTGTGACCATTTGTTCTTGATAGATGAAGTCTGTTTCTTCTTAAAACTTTATTGATATCACAATGTACACACAACACATATCACAGTAGAAATTAAACCATAATTAACTTTTGCAAACTGTGAATTCAGGTTTAAACTAAAGGATTGAACAATAGGATTCAGGGTTTGGTTTGAATTTTTCAACCTTGGTCCCTTTAACAGGAAACACATATCCATGCATCAGAATGTCCAATATGACTCTTTAAGTGTCTCTAATACTGAGTCTGGTCCCCTGACATGGATCAATGTGTTCAGACATGGAGGCGTTCTGTCCACCAGCTGGTTGATGGAGTCAGTGGGCAGGACGTCCCACTCTACGCTCACATCCTGAAGTCAGAANCGACTGGAACAATGACAATGTTTTTACCATGATTAAATATTGCTGATGTATGATTCATGCATGAGGGCGATTCATCGCTAATAAACTTTAACGAGGTTCCCGACATAAAGAACACAAGCTGCCGTCCATGCTGCTGCCTCCTCGGCGCTGGAAGCAGGATGTTGTTATTCATATTCTTATTAACTGAGTAGTTTTAATTGCAAGGTTAAAATTTTGTGCCATGAAAAAGTGAATAAAGCAAACTCCCCTGAAAGCTGCACTGTGCGCTGATGTGAACCCTGCTGGGCTTTGACTGGTTTAAACGGTGCTTTGTGCCGTTCTTACTGAACGTCTGAGTTCGTCCAGAGGAAACGTTTACATTCAGCTGCTCATCTAATCTGGCTTCTATAAGAAACTTTTAAATTTAGCCTCATAATCCCTAAATGTCAGCTTTGATTCTTTCCAGGCTCTTTTGTCTGATTAAACACTTAACAGACGTGAGACGTGTAACTGGATGCATACAGCAGGCCTCCATGTGTCTGAGCAGTCCAGGTCAAAACACACCTCAGTCTGATTTAAACTGTCAGAATGACTCGTTTGTTGGTACGAAGCCGTAAAAGCAGCTTCAAGATTTAAGAGTTTTTATTTGTCACATTTGTTGTTTGTTTCCTAACACGCCTGTAGTCATCACTACCAGTCTGTCTTTATATACATATAGTAATATTTAAAGTTATTTCTATTGCTTAACTTGGGAAAAAGAAAGTGATTGTAAAATTCAAAATGCTGCCAAATAATGAGTTTGCAGTCAGATGATGACGAGTGGCTGTTTTTTTTTTTTTGGGTTCTTTCGTAAACTATCAGTTGTAAATAACAGTCAAGTGTGATCATGTTAACGTATGATTTGGAATAACCTGTTAAAACAAAGCAAAGTAAGTAAGTAAGACTTGGTTCTGTGCTGAGCAGGTCCAGTGAGCCAAGAACATCCATCCAGGCCACAGACCGACTCACAGGAGTTACAGGAGCGCTCCAGTTGTTTGTTCAGTCTGGATGAAGTGTGTGTTTCCAACCTGTGATCCTCTGATTGTCTGACCGTCATCACTGTGGTCGGTTAAACAATAGAAGAGACTCTCCTCTGTTTCATTGTCCTCCAGGCTTCTGCCAAAAAGCACCAAAGCTGAGAGTGAATCAGGAGAAGAGAGACGATGGAGGCAGGAGGAGCTGGTGTCTCTGCTGCTAAGTGTTCAGGTGAAATATGTGGAGAAACTTCCAGGCTGACACTCGATTCATCTCTCCTGTATTTGATCCACATTATTTAAACTAAGCCGAGAAGGAAGTGATCTCTCTTTCAGACACACACACTGCAGATGTCCTCGCTTGGTGTCTTCTTCTCCTCGCTCTCCGTCTGCTCGCATGTTGTTCAGCTGGTAAAGGACGTTAGTTAGAAACCAGCAAACTAAATGAGTGTCGACAGCGTCTGACTGTGATCAATGGAGGCAGAGCCTGGCGGCCCGGGCAGGTTACGTCTAATGTGATCAAGTGCACACACACACACACACACACACACACACACACACACAGTGAGCCTGGTTAAATGTAATGTGATGAAGCAGTACGGTGGGCCTGCTGATAGGAGAGAAGCTTTTAATTCATCCTGGACGGTGAAACTTAGAGCAGGAGGCAAACTGATTGAGACTGCAGCTGGAGGTCTGACTGCGGTGGTTCCAGGTGGAGCCTTCACCGGACTGGATGTTGGTCCGGATCAGAGGAGATGCAGAGGTCCAGCACATACACAACAGTCCCCTGATAGCTGCTGGTTGTTACGACTTGGCTTGTATTTTGTTGTTTTTATATATTTTTGCATTTTGGGTCGTCACATTGGTGGTTAGCACCGTTAGCGCCTCACAGCTAGAAGGTCGCCGGTTGGCGTCCCGGTGAGGACACCCGGGATCTT
>NW_007579786.1:39248-82465 GCF_000690725.1 Stegastes partitus
ACTGGGACTCAGTGTGTGATCACTGGACCTGGTCACAGTGATTATGGTAAATGGTCTGCACTCATATTTTCTACCTTAGTGGTCCTCAGTGCTTTCTCATCCACACATTCATACACCAGCGGTGACAGAGCTGCCATACAAGGCGCTTACCTGCCATTGGAGGCAGGTCAGTGTTGGATGGCTCTACCACCTGAGCCACGGCCGCCCTTTAGACTACTGAGTATAAATAGAAACAAAATGAGGAATGTGTCTGAAAACGAACATTATTCCATCTTTATGGGCAGCATGGTGTGCATCGGTGTCCTGCTGTTAAAGTGCCGAACAAGCAACAACTCAAGCATTCTACCAGCTGAAGAGCCCTAAACAAACCAGTGACCACACATGACCAGTAAAACCAGTGCTGCTTTGACTACATCCTGCACTGGGACTGCTCTGTTCATGGGCCTGGCTGAGCTCAGCCTGGTGTTTCATCCACAGTGGGGTTGTTCGTCCACTTCACCTCTCAGCTCTCTTTCCAGAGGACCACTCCTGATCGACAGCGACTACAAAACGACAAGATAGGTCATTCATGCCGTTTCCCCAAACTTCAGTTGTGTTTTCTGACAAAGCAGTGCACCCAATACTTTGTTCTACAATATCCTATTTTCACCTCCTTGTCCCACATGGTCTCAGTTCTTCTCACTTCAGGACTATTTGTTGGTCCTTGATTCAGTCCAGCTACACGGTGCATTGTGGCCTCTGGCATGAACGAAGACTCTTTACATTCTGTGAGACGTTACTCTGGGCAGCTGTGGCTCAGCTCCTCCAATCCTAAGGTTGGTGGTTCCATCCCCTCCACAGTCACAGTATCCTTGGGCAAGACGCTGAAGCTGAAGCTGCTCCTGATGGCAGCAGCAGCTTGCATGGAGCTCTGTGGCCGCTGGTGTATGAATGGGTGAATGAGAAACACACCGTAAAGCGCTTTGAGTGCCACTGAGGTAGGAAAGTGTTCTACAAGTGCAGACCATTTACCATTTACTCCAGACAGCTGCTGGAGGTCAGTGTGTCCACATTTATACCAGTAGAACTGAAGAGGGAAG
Source organism: Stegastes partitus (assembly GCF_000690725.1). Lineage (NCBI taxonomy): Eukaryota > Metazoa > Chordata > Actinopteri > Pomacentridae > Stegastes > Stegastes partitus. Next base: position 40,328 of record NW_007579786.1, read on the forward strand.
GCTTTCTGTTATCGTCCCCTCTCTATTTGATGTTTTTGTTATTAAAAATAGAAAAAATTGTTTTAAGGTTTAGTCCATCTGAATGGGAAAAAATACCCCATAAGGGGCTATTTAGTGTCAGTGGAAACACTCTGACTGTATTTAGGTAGAGTTTGGATTCTACTGATGTCTGGACCAGGTCTGATATGGATCCTGGAGATCAGCTCCACATATCTGTATCATGAACACACCTCTTCCTGTGCTGTACATTAATGTAGTTTTTAACATAGATATATATAATACAGGCCAGATGTCTCGTCTGCGCTGTCGGCCAATGGAATCACACGACTACACTGGCGGCCATCTTGGTACGGTCCGCTCGCTCGCCCATAACGTTGTTTTGTAGTCATGCATGTACTTTTTAAACAACCATAACTTGCTCAGTTTACGGTTTGGTTTGTTATAAATATCAGAGGTGGAGTTCTAACTCTGCACTGATTGATAATTATGTCACACTTCTGGTCACAAGTTTGGGGTCATTATTATATATATATTATATATTATTATATATCATCATCATGTGAGTTGTAGCCACGTTAACAATGTTTGTAAGAAACCAAAACATTTGTAAATCCGTTAAGATTTCAGCGAGATCAGAGTATCTACGTTTGTGCAGATCACTCACCTTCCTTCACGGACCACAGGTTCCACCAGAGAGCTGCCCCGGGGCAAGATGGCCGCCGGTGATGACACGCCTTAAGACATCCAGCCTGTATTATACATATCTATGGTTTTTAATGCATCATTTGATTATTGCAGACAATAAGTCTGTCCTGCTCCTACGCTCTGGTCTCTATCTGCATCTGTTTGCTGTTGTGTAATCAGAAACTGGTTCTGCCTGTTCCTGGTGGAGTTTACAGAAAACCAGAACAATTTAAAGAAGCTAAAAAGCTCCGAAGAACTGATTATCATAATTACGATCCGCCCCTCCTGTCCACATGGTAGAATGTCTTACTCTGTTGGTAATATGAATATCAATCACCACAACGTGGGCTTTACATCCCAGTGTATGAACCAACAGTTTCTTTTTTCCCTGCTGGTGGATCCCTTCTCAAGCTGTCTGCCCAGTTACGTAAGGCCGAGGACGCATAGCATAGCATAGCATAGCATAGCATAGCATAGCATAGCATAGCATAGCATAGCATATTATCTCAACATAAAGGAAAGACGTCAAGAAGCTCACTGGTGTCTCTTCTCATTGATGGATTATGTTTAGCATGTTTAATTTTTTCTCAGATCCTTTTTCTGTTTTTCTGGAGAATGACAACGACGTTCTCACTCTGCCTTCATCTCGATATAAACTTCACACCCACAAGTGTTTTGTAGACGTGAAGCGATGTGCCGTTAAGTACGAGGAGCTCACGCTGGGGCCCGGGCTGTGGACATCGAGGCTCCGACTCCATTCCCATCTGCCACTTCTATTTCCACTGCAGCCACGTTCCACCCACTGTAGAGCCGAAGCAGTGTGTGTGTGTGTGTGTGTGTGTGTGTGTGTGTGTGTGTGTGTGTGTGTGTGCTTCATGGTCGTGTGCTGCTGAGACCAGTAATTGAACTTCTTTATTGGAATGGGGCGTACTCTCTAACCTGAGAAGTTGTTTTTTATTTTTTTAAAGTTCACTGCTCCTTTAGCGGTTTGCGCCGAGGGACTAATCAGTTTTGAAATCAGCATGCAAATTGAATCACATCCTGTGAATAAATGTGTTCGCTCTTTGTTTTCTTTTTCTCCTTCAATGATTTAATATTTGGGTATTACCGCCTTCACCTGTTCGCCTCATAAAATCCCTCAACACGGGATCCTCGGCGACGGAGCCGCGCACTCCCTGATTTAATGAAATCACTTTAATTATGAGATAAAAGAGAATTTGTGCTTGATCGAATCAGAATGCCTTCGGTTTCTGTGGGGGCGGCAAAGCATTTGTTTGCATTTCACCACCAGTTTGAAAACTTATCGAAAGACGACACTTTGCATACGATCCGATGGAGACGGTTTGCAGGAGAAGTCGTCTGAAATCGCTTGATTTGATGTAAAATCATACGAATATGCAAAAAGGTAAAGTGCCGCCATCTTTACTGGACTTCAAGGCGAGACCTGCGCTGATATCTGGAATGCGTAAGGCTGGAGTTTTAAAAAATAAAATAAATCTTTTCCTTATTCAAGCTGCACAGTTTTACCTAAAACCAGAAGCAGATAAAAGCATAAGTCATAGACAGCAGGTGTGTCAGGTGACTGCATGTATTAGGTTGATGATGTCACAGTGACGTCACAGCAGGAAAAGCACAAGAGTCACTCATAACTTTATTACTCTTGTGGCGTCCACAGGCCTCGTGTCGGTGTGTTTTCCTGCCCTCCTGCCTCTGATTTCCTTTCCCAGTCTGGATGGCCTGCTCCTCCCACGTCATCAGAGGATTGGCTTCACCTGCTCGGTGCCTTTAAAAGCTGGTGGCTCCAGGATGGTTTCTCTTTCTCCCTCCTGAAAGGGGTCTCCCTTGGTTTGGTTTGAGTATGTTGAGTTTAGCCTGGGTTTGTAGACTTTATCATTAGTGTTTCCAATAAACTACTCATTTATTTAAAAGTTATTCCCTTCTTCGTTATGCTCTGCGACGAGCTGGGCAGAACAATCTGTATGATATAAATAAACTCATATTTTTTACAAACGTGTGTCTTCTCAATCTGAGAAAGAAAGCAGGAAAGCTATTTGGTGGATAAGAAGCTGTCTGTGAGCAAGACTGAGGTGTGGACAGGTGTAGAGAATCAGCTGATGACCTGAGGGCCTCCACCTGCAGCAGGTGTGGTCGTCAGTGAATCACTCACCTCCTCTGTCTATAAAAGTCAGCTTCAGAGCTTCAGACCACAGCTTGATGGTGAAGTGCTCACAGTTGGCTGAGCCTGGCTCTGCTCTGTTAACCTGTTAAGTTAATCCAATGTGGAGAGAACGCAGGTTTGAAGCACTTCTGCGTGTCTTTGACGACATCCATCTTTTGGATATTCTGCGTTACATCGATCCTCTCTCGGTTCCAAAGCAACCTGTGAACGTGTCATCTTGGTCTTTTTTAACTCTTTGTACCTGAAGTCACGCCCACACTTCTACACCTCATGAAAACAAAACAAATGCATCCTTTACATCAAATGTACTTTTAACTCTGCCAGCCATGCAAACCTGCACCCTACCTGCAGCTTTTTGCAACATCCATACATCTATACTCCGTACATATTGGGATTATTATTATGAGGTCTTGCTGTATAGTTAAATGTTTCTGATGTATTTTTTCTTGTTATATCACTTTGCTCTCAGCGTTATGGCTTCACAGGGCAAATGTGGACGGTACAGGTTGAGTGAACAATTAGCTGAGATAAACTACAAGCTCGTATTGATCTTCTGACATCATCAGGACCGTAATCTTGGTGGTTATAATCAGGACTTTCTTGTCCCTGAGGCTGCGAAGGCTCTCGGCAGGCATCGAGCGTCTGGATCCACGTCCCGCCGCCGTTTCCTTTCAGCGCAGAAGCAGAGAGCAGGTGGCGGGCTGAGCTTTCTGCAGGTGGCCGTGATTGATTCGGAGCAGACGTTCGGCACATTCCCTCACCAAACAGTGTAATGAAGCCCATTCATGGCTGCACCGGAATTGATCTTCAGATAAATAGGGACGTGCAAATTGACAGCATTGATGAATCATCAGCGGCTGCTCTCGGTGCACAGAACAGAACAGAGGTCCATTATGTCGGTGGAACTTTGAAACTCACACCTTTTCTGCAGCCGTCCTCCATTCCTGGTTTTATTTCTTTTACAACAATTTTTTTCCAGACGTTCAAGTTTGTGCTTTTGATCAAGAGGCAAGTTTCTTTCAGTCGGACTTTGGTTCGTCTGCAGCTAAAAATTAAACCAGCGATCCTAAACAACATGCAGACTGTGGAGAAACACAGAAAACTCCAGACTTAATTTCAGATGAAGTGCTTGGAGGTGAAGTCCACTGTTCGGTCCATATGTTGCTGAGGATACAGAGCCGTGAACAAATGCCCAACAGCGCTGATCGTACACGAGGTAAAGTTTCAAAAGCCGTAGCACAAAGAATATGAACAAGTTAAAGAAGCTCACCACGTGCTCAGCGTTTAGTTTTATTGATTCGTCAGAAAGCAAAGAGCCCTGCATCCACTCCAGCGCTGACCGAACGCTCAGAGAGAAAGGTTATTGTCTCTCCACTCCACTTCATCCTGCCAGTGTGCTCTGTTGACAGCAGGAATTGTGCGTATTCACTGACTCATGAAATGTATTTGCCTGCCTTCCAGCCACGGCTTTTCTACCTGTGGAATAAGACGAAATATCACCGGACTGTGCCGCGGCATCCTTCAGGCGTTTTGTTCTGTGAGGTAAAAGAGAAGAGACTGGGAGTTCTGGAGGAGTTCTGATTCTCTGCTCTGAGAAGTGGACGGTTGTGGATTACCGTAATGTCCGGACTATTGAGGCACCTGAATATAAGCCCCGCCCACTGACTTTAAAGAGAAAACAAGTTGTATACACAGACAGCCAAACATGAGCCAAATTCCTTTTGTTTCCTGAAGCTGCATGACGGTGCTAAAGTCCTTTTTTTAAGTAATATTTTAGAACAGAGCCCCTGATTTAAGTGTCCAGTTTTATTGTAGGAATCAAGCACTAATGTTTCCAGCTGGTCCTTGATAATAAATGATGTGCACAGTAGGAGGCAGGCTGTTCACACTAGCTGGTAGGTGCCCACTATCTCAAACTAAAGCACCCATTAGTTCTCCTTTCATGTAAAATGCCCATGTTCCTTATATTGTTCTCTTCAGCTGTATCTACACTGAAAAAAACACACACAAGGAAGCTGCTATTTCATTGGTACAATTCTCATGTGTGCAGATCCCAGGATGAAAAGAACCAAACAATACCAACGGTGAATGTGACGGTCTGCAGGCCAGCTGACAGCCTTCCCTGGGCAAGATGATATTAGATGCCCCCCCAGCTTCGTTGTCACCACCGTTTTTTAAAGTATTTTTTAATCAAATCTCTAAGGTCTCTATTTTCTTCCTCTCTTTTTCTGAGCACCAGACTTCTGCTGAGCGGACATTTTGGTGCTGAAGCGCAAAATCCGAACTTCCAATAAAAGGACATCAGACGTTGATCAGGGGCCAAACCATTTTATGTTGGAGGTGGGGGTGGAGGGCAACTCCAAAGATATTAAGGACAGTTCAGACGAAAACAAATTAAAACTTCTAACTCAAATATTGCACTGTTTCTTTCCATTAATAGCCCTTCTTTGGGGAAAAAAAATCCATAATTCAATGAGGGTCCAGTTCTGGGCCCCCCCGCCACTCTGGGCCCGGGACAACAGACCCGTTTGTCCCCCCCCTGTCAGCGGGCGTGCCGGTCTGCATTAACACACACCATCCAATAGGTAATGTCTGCTTTTTAATAAACTGTCACCACAGCTTTCCTGTGGACCTACAGTTCTACAGTTTCGTTCAGCAGACGCTTTTATCCAAAGCGACATACATCTGAGAGCAGACACAACACCAGCAAGGATCTGGTCAGGAGGGAACAACCTGGATAAGAGCCAAGTTCAGCAAGGCTGTATCTCCGTCATGATTGGTCGGTTTCAGTGATTGACACCGCCTGAGAATCGCTAGAGCCAATAGAATGTAGCCAAAATGAGATTGACAGCACTGTTAGCCAATCAGAATCAGCAAGACGCCATCTTGAAGACGAGCCGCTTGCTGAGCGAGTGTTCCCTCCTTAGCTCCCTGAGGCTAACGGAGCCGCCAAAAGACGCCCGGAATGATTTCAGTGTAACACAAGAAGTAGTACTAAGTGGTTCCGGTGTGGATTTACCGATAAAATAAACGTCTCATGGCTGAACAGCGAAGGTAAGAGACATTTTACAGCTCCAGTTTGGGTTTGTGCTGTTCTTTGGGTTGTTTCTCGCTGATGCTTTGATCTCAGAGAGCTTTGATGGACATGTCTGGACTCTGTGGACCGTCTGGTTCCGTCTGAGGGCTGTTGGAGCGTTTAGCATAAAGTACCAAAGCCTGGAGCCAGAAATGTGGCGAGTGGGTTGACTGGGTGGCGCTATGTCCATGTCCATGTGTGATAATAGTTGGTGTTTGAGGTGTGTTTGGGGCGTGTAGACATGGCTGATAGGTTCTGGTGGCCCAGGTTCTGCTGTTTAATATATATTCTGTCACGATGAGCGCTTTGTTTCAGGGTTGAGTCATCTCTGTGATAGTAAAGTCGAGAACTTGCAGTAAGCAACCCAACGAGTCCTTTTGGGCAATCATTTGGTGACTTTGAGTAACTAAAGAAAAACACAGTGAGAAAAGTTGTCCATAAAAACCCAGTGAGGGCCAAGATATCTGCAGATTGTCTCACCATCTAACCGCAGTACTGAGAGCTTGCATATGTGTGAAAGAAATGAGAAATGAGAGCGACTGAGCCGCCCTGCAGAAAGCACCGGGGACTCTAAAAGCATCAGGCAGGATCTCAGGCAGGCCCCAATCGATGCCTAGTGCCAGTTTTCTGAGACAATAAAACGAGCCTGCCGTCTCAATTGCCTGGGAACTACTTAGAAATTCTCCCTTCGATTTATTTGAGGAGATGGGCCACGTCTGGGCTAAATGCAGCGAGCCAAGACATCTGCTCTCTATAACATGATAAAATGTCCTCCGTTTCTTCTTCTTCTTCTTCTTCTTCTTCTTTGGAGCGATGAATGAATCCAGACTCAGCAAAAGAATCGTTTAATGATTATTACAGACTCCAGATACGGTTACAGTGAGAGCTGTGCAACGCTCGGCCTGATCAGAAACTCACATATTTTCAGTGATTAAAATAAGTCACACACAGCAGTAATACTTTAAACTGACTTCATGGTGCAATCACACTGCTCACGTATAGCCGGCTGTGGCTCAGTCTAACTGGCCCCTTATGGATGCTGCTCAGACCTTATGGACACATTAATCAGTCACAACTTTGAACCACCTGCTTGTATATAAGTTGTATAAGGCTCTGCTTACACATCGCCTAAACGGAGATACTTCAACGGGCCTTTGGTTCACATGTAAACGAAGCTTCCACCATCAGTTCAGGACCTGAAGCTCAAGTGCAGCAGGACAACGACCCAAACCACACAAGCAGGTCCACCTCTGGATGGCTCAGGAAGGGAAGGTTCTGGAGTGGCCGAGTCAAAGTCTGGACTTCAGTTTAATGTTGTGTCTTAAAATGCTGGAAAACCATCTGATGTGGACAAATTAAAACTGAGTGGGACATGGTGACGTAAAGACTGATCACAAGCTAATGCTAACGTCTACCTGTATGTGTTTGTATTGAAGGCTGGTCTTCAGGTGTTTCTGACTGGAACACAAAGCAGTCAGTCAGTGAGCAGATATGTCAGGAGATCGTCACCTCCACTGTGCAGCACGATGCCGTGACACAGCTTAAAAACAGACACCATGATTAAAGCCCGTTATCTGGCCTCTCTCTCGTTAGCCGCCGTCGCACACAGCAGATGAAAATATGAACAAATATCTCTCGTGTTTGTTCCTGTGCTGGGCCACATTAAAACCAGCCATTAGACTGTGTTGCAGCTGTAACCTATGCGTCCTGTCTGTGATTCACAGAACTCCATCCTACAGCAGATTTGCGTGTTGTTTGTAATGAGGGGCCATGCAGAAGCAGACAGACAGCTCTGTTTCACTAACAGGCCCGGCGGTAACAAGCCTTATGCTAATCACAGTCCTAATGAAAGCGTATCTCCAGGACGGATTCGGTTGGAGAATAAATGCCTTCATTTAACTCAGCATGGGGGCCCCAGCGCTGAGAAAATGCACTTTTTAAATACACAAACTGTGCGGCCCGGCTTTACTTTCCTACAAAGGAAAACAATTTGTTGTGACTGTCAGCGAGGTGAAGCAACGCCGCTGCACCTCCTTTTACACGCAAAATGCAATTACTCATTGTTAGCGGAAAGCTGGATTTTCCCGGCGAACGGAGGCGACACGAGGAACCCTTTAGACCGACACGACTCAGGTGGTTCCCTGTCACATCGGAAACATGTCGTCTTTGGTTTTTTACGCTAATCCTCTGGTAGCGACAGCCTCTCTCGCTCACATCAATGGAGCGCCGTGTCAGCTCGCCGTGATGGCTTCTCCAGATACGTTTGTGCACTCGTGTGATTTCAGGATGATAGGCACATCTTATCGCACGTGCTCCCACATTCACCTCAGTGTGTAGTGAGAGTGTAAAGTAGAAGAGACAGAAGCATAAAAAGACAGATTCCCTGCGTGCGATGCAGATCTGATAGTCTTCTCAGACAGATAAGCCCGATGAATGGCTGGGTGTTCGTCCAACATGTGTGCAGGAATGTGTGTGTTCGTCAGCTCAGAGTGACTCTCCAGCTCCTCAGATAAGCCTTATTCCATCTGAGTAACCTTTAATTAACTGTGGGGAATAGTTAATGAATGGCAGGGAGATAACACTGATGCTGTTTGTGTGCTTTATGTTGGAGCTCTTAATTCCACTGGTGTTCTGGATAAATAATATTCCCATTGTTCTTGTACAGGTATTACTATATCCTATATAATCTATTGTTTCCACATAGATGTTAATGACATCAGTGTGTGCAGCGTGCATGCAAGAGTGGAGGAGTTTTAAATCTGTGAAAATGTAAAAATAACAAAATGATGCAACATAATGACGTCTCATGGGGGAAATAAAGACATGGCCGAATGGATGAAGCAGAAACATCAAGAGCAGTTGAAAGAGATTTTTTTCAGAGTGATGAGGCCAAAAAAACTACCTCAAAAAAAAGCCCCTGACCATGACTTGTGCTGTATGTGGTGGTGTCTGTCTGGCTTAGCTGCTTTAACCAACAATAACCACAGAGATAAAAGAATGAAACCTTTCCAATAACTCACCTGTGTGCACGGCTGACGATTTTGGATACAAAGGAGGAATTCATAGCATCACGCTGTAGTTTTGAATTTACGCACTCGGCAACAGTGTCGACGAACTGAGTTTCAAAGTCTTGCTGACAGAAAAGTCGATTGATTTTGAATCTAAGTGGTGGACAGGTGAGGCTGTAGGGGGGAACCAGGCAATCAGAATGTTTATGTCCCAACAAGTCCGCTTTGATTCATGGACAGAGAGCAACATGGAGTCATCCTGGTGAATAAAGTCATTACACTGACGATTACGTATTAAACAAATCATGATGTTGTAGATTATTGGCGTTGAAAAGTTTGCAGAATAAGACGGAACTGAACTCCACAGTCCAGATCCTGATGTGGAGCCTCGTAGAACTGGTCTCAGTTGAATCTCAAACTTGAAGGAGAGGCGGCACAACGTAGAACAACGTAGACCGTCTATGACTTCCTGGCTCGTACATTTGATTCCTGCAGTAGGAAAAGAAGCATGCAGCTGTCTCAGTGGTTAGCACCGTTAGCGCCTCACAGCTAGAAGGTCGCCGGTTGGCGTCCCGGTGAGGACACCCGGGATCTTCCTGCGTGGAGTCTCCATGTTCTCCCCGTGCAGCGTGGGTTCTCTCCGGGTTCTCCGGCTTCCTCCCACAGTCCAGAAACATGCTGAGGTTAATTGGTGATTGTAAATTGTCCGTAGGTGTGAATGTGAGTGTGCTTGGTTGTCTGTCTCTAAGTGTAGCCCTGTGATAGACTGGTTACCTGTCCAGGTGAACCTGCCTTCACCCTGAGTCAGCTGGGATAGACTCCGCCCCCTACAGGGTAGACCATAGATAATGGATGGATGGATCCACACATTGCTGTTTCCCTTCAGAATGAACTGTGGTCTCCTCACTTTGATGATCCATGAACATTTCAAAGTTTGAGCCTCTCTGATCCTTTGGTTTGTGATCAAATATCTGCAAAACTAATGACACTGCAGTCCGCTTCAGCTGTGCTTTGTGGTCAGCGCTAATTAGCAGAATTAGCATTCTAATACACTTAACTACAACGGGGAACATAACAACCTGCTACAAGCTCGGGCCTCAGTCTGGACCCGACACACAGGAGAGGTTTCACAGATCAGTCGTTGTTGGTGGTGACAGAGGTTTAGCGGGAATCCTCGGAGGACACACAGCATCCGGCTGCAACCGTGGACTCGGTGAGGGAGAGAAGTGTTCAGGGAAATGCAGAAAGGCCTGGACGTGTTGGCAGCTGGCCGTGGCACCAGGTGGGACGTGGAACAGGAAGTTGGGTGAACTGAGCGTACAGAGGTCTGGACCTGGAGGTGGATATTCAGATATGTATTGCAGATTTGAGACGTGAAGCAGCAGGGTTAGCTGAACTATAGGGGACACAGCAGAAACTACTAGAGGTGTGGACAAGGCCTCACTACCTCCAGGGGAAGACTGGTGGTTTAAGCAGGACTTTTATGCAGTCAGAGGTCGATTAGTTGAATGAAACTCACGTGTGTCAGGTGATTGCTGCCAGGGAAAAGGAAGTAGACACAAACACAACAAGGGTGAGCGAACAAACAAGGAATCCAAAGGAAGGAAGGCACCGCCAGAATCATGAGATAAACCTGCCGAGAAACATCATGAGCACAGCCAGGCTCAGAAACTTAAGGTTAGATTTACTGTCACAGAGACGGTCAAACTCACGCCGCTGCAGTTTTCCAGAGCGTTCCACGTTTTAAGGGGAACATAACTTTGAAAGGTGTGCAGTTTGAAAGAGCCACAAAATGTGTGTTAGGAGGTAGAGGGTGGATGGAGATAGCCAACATACTTTCTCCTGGATAGGTTCATGCATCAACACTGTGAAAGTCAGTGGACAGAAAATCTGTGTCCTTCAAACTGTAATGAAGAATGCACTTCAGCTGTGTAGGAATTTAATTTGGTGGAGACTGAGTTTGGAAATGCAGGAGGTCCTGGACGGGGTCTTTGATCTCCCAACTGACAGATGGGACCCCCTAAAAATATAAAACATAAAATTGTGACCTGTTGGACACAAAAGCAAATAGAAAACAGGAGGAGGAATCAGGGCTAGAGTGAGAATGTACAAATAAGAGAAAAAACATTTACAAGCACATATAACATTTTGCTCATGAAGGACCTGTGAAAAGGGTCCAGGTGAAGCAAAAAGGCACCAGACCAGGTGTGACAGGACAGCATATGTGCATTTAATTTGTAGATTTATGGCGACCGATTGAGGAGTTTCGTCCCATGCTTTTGTGAAAACGTGATTTTCATCTGATCATTGGTTTTCCAGTCCAATCAGACCAGTCCCCTGATCCTGAGCCTTCTGCTTCATGAGATAAGATGTACTTAGCTGTTAATTATAATGCAAGGTACATAATATAGAAACCACATGAGCAGATGGGGCTGAGGGTCTTGCTCAAGGGCCCAACGGCGGTAGCTCGACCAGAATTCATTTTTACGAGTGGTTTAAAAGTTCTTGTACAAAGAAATAAATGGGCCGATACGAACAGAACAACGGCGCTGTGGTTTCAGGTGCTTGGTTTCAGTGACTGATGTGTGTCTGTTGTGTTCTGGAGACACCACCCACGGCACCAGGAGCCGTCACAGAGTATTACCCACACCTCATATACATCTCCTAAGATATAAACGAGTCCAACCGTCGCTCACCTCCGCTGCATAAACAGCTGTTAAGTTCAATCTGATGTCTGGAGAACAATGAAGCACAAAAAGAGTTTTCTGCTAACAGGAAAAACACTTTGGTCGCTGTGTCGTCTCCCTATAGCGGCTATATGTTAGCCCAAAGCTCCTAGAAAAGATCGAGTAAGTCATGAAAATGAGGAGATTTTGGATGAAACACCCCAGGGTTCTCACCAGAAATGTTTGACAGCATAGCGGGGGCGCCTTAGCGACACTCCCCGGCTAACTGACATGTATTCAGGCAAATATTTAAACACAAGCTCCGATGCAGTTTCTCTCGTTTTCGCTGCTGTTCGTTAGAAGCTAAGACGTTAGGCTTTTTGCCTTTTGCTAATGAGGGGTTAGCCAAGACCGCCCTTCGCTAACGGGGGGTTAACAAAGACCGTCCTTCACTAACGGGGGGGTTAACAAAGACCGTCCTTCGCTAACGGAGGGTTAACAAAGACCATCCTTCGCTAACAGGGGGTTAGTGAAAGACAGTCTTAGCTATCAGTAGAGAAACAGCATAGGCACTTGTTGTTAAATATTTTCCCAGATACATGTCAGTTAGCCAGGTTACAATCAATGAAAAGAAATGATCATTTTAAAAGCAACGTATCGGCCCGATTCAGCAGCAGGCTGCAGCGTACCGGGCCGGTACTCCGTTATAACGCTCCTGAAAGTCCTCTGACTTATTTCTATAATTAGGGTAAAAGATAATTAAAATCAATATTTTGATAGAGTCAGTTGCAGCTGTGTTCCAGTAGCAGGCTGTTGCTGCTCGTTGGTCTTCCCTTCAGTCTGTGAACAGACCTGCAGCAACACCTTTCACTGCCTTCTGGCATAAATAAGGACAAACGCAATCATCTGAAGAGGAGCCACGTCAGCGTTCCTGTACTCACATCCAGCTACTGTAGACGTGTTTGTTTAAGCTTTACAAGCAGTTTTATCTAAACCTTACAAAATGAGTGTGTTTGTCCAGACTTATCTAGAACTCCAGTGTTTGCTTGTACAGACGATGGAAATCTGTTCAGTCGTGATACTAACAATAGGATCCAGGTGGCGCGGGCCTTCCTCAACAGAAACGGTAATTTAGCAGCAGATTTAAATGTACATGCCTTCCTCTGTGTTTACAGTGATTCCACAGATGGATGCTGTGTTTTAGTCTCCTGATATTTAGAAAATAAAATAGAACACAAGGAGTTTTAAGCAAATGTTTCACATCAGTTTGAATCAGACGTGTTTATAATAAAATGCCCGTGTGATAGCTGTTTGGGCTGCAGACAGTTTGTGGGATCCGTGCAGAAGGCCCGGCGCTCGGTGATGAATGAGGCGCGATTCAAAAGCTCTGTGGAAACTTGTTTGTTGTTGCTTTACTTTGAAATAGAACATCAATCATGTGAGGAGTGAAAAGGATTTACACAAGCGCAGTCTTAATCTAATGGTCTGCCGCGCAAGGCGACGCAGAAATCTCAAACCAAATTTGACAAAGCCAATTGTCAAAACATTTCCTTCTCGTGGCGTCGGCTCGGTCCGCCGTGTGAAACTCAGCCGCGCTCTCCGGCAGCCGAATAAAGCCGAATGTAAATGGGTAGCAGAAGAAAAGCAGAGGAATGCAGGGAAATAAAGTATGTAAACTCTTTCAACCATCCAAATTAGAGGTTTTTATCGGATCAAAGGCACCCCGGCTTACACAGCAGACACACAAACACACACCCGGCCAGCCTCCCGTTGTGTTTACGGCGGCGCTCACAGCGGCTACATGTTAATGCCAAATGAGTGGAGGGGTAGGAAGGAGGAAATAAAGGCAGAGAATTAAGCAAGGCTGGGAGGGAAAGATATCAGAGGAGTGATAAGTCGAAATAATTCTCTCCTCTGCAGCGCTGCACAGACTGACATTGTCAAACAAATTGTCTGTGGCTTCCACAATGAAAGGGGCTTTTATTTTCTAAGCCTCAAAGGGAAAAGGGAAGAACAGGGAAAAGGGAGGGAAGGAAGGAAAATAAATCCAAGCCAAGACACTCACATGGGAGATATATTTAATGAGCAGGTGTAAGCCAACCAGTCCGGTGTGATCTGAATGTTAGATGAATATAATGCACTCAGATTTATATATTAGCGCTGGTTTCTCAGGGGAACACCTGAACCGGAGCACTTCTATAAGACAAATGATAAAACATCACAGTGTGACTACCTCCTGGCAATCCTGTGTACAAAACATGTGTGAATATTTATTCAGAGCTATTATAGAATCTAATTGATATTCAATCAAAATAATTTGATCACTGTAACTGTATACGAAGCTCCTCTTGATGCACAGTCAAGACAAGTTTTGGGAATGATTTAATTAGAAAGCTAATTATGAAAAGCTGGGTAGCGAACATCTATCCATTCTATATCAACTAAAAACACGACTACACAATAAGGGCTGCAGGTGGCTCAGTGGTTAGCACCGTTAGCACCTCACAGCTAGAAGGTCGGTGGTTGGCGTCCCGGTGAGGACACCCAGGATCTTTCTGCGTGGAGTCTCCATGTTCTCCCCGTGCAGCGTGGGTTCTCTCCGGGTTCTCCGGCTTCCTCCCACAGTCCAGAAACATGCTGAGGTTAATTGGTGATTGTAAATTGTCCGTAGGTGTGAATGTGAGTGTGCTTGGTTGTCTGTCTCTAAGTGTAGCCCTGTGATAGACTGGTTACCTGTCCAGGTGAACCTGCCTTCACCCTGAGTCAGCTGGGATAGGCTCCGCCCCCCATGACCCTGGTGAGGGTTAAGGTGTAGAGATGATGGATGGATGGACGACACAATAACACAATTGCAACACACAACAAGACAAACAACACAACAAACATAGCTGTGACAGTGAGTACTTGGCATGGTTGTGGTCTGTTTATTATACACCTTTACTGCCAGGTGGCACACGTACTTACTTTTCCCGTTAACGTCTGTTGGGACACGAGCAGTGTGTCAGACGGTTGCTTCGCAGTTCACCATTTACCCCTATGGAGGGCATCATCAGGGGTTAGCCCCCAATCCGCTCGGTCCCCTGACTCCAGCTCCTCCCATGTTTTCCTGGGTCTCCCCCTCTTTCTTTTTCCGGCGACATCCAAGTTCCTGATTTTGTTGATGAACTGAGTACTACGGTGGACATGTCCGAACCATCTTAGACGGCACAGTTGATGACTTGTTATGCGATGACAAGCTGTGAGGCCAAAACAGTGTTTCACAGTTAGAGTTTCTGAACAAAGCGACGATTGAAATCTGTGAAGACGGTGCGTCCTGCAAGCTCAACGCGAGATTTTGGGGTGTTTTTGTTCAACCAAGGCTCTGAGATGATCATCACACAGTAACCCAGCCTGTGTGACGTAATCTGCAGTCGTAACTCGTCCATCTTCTTGTTTAGTGACCGGGTGTTGGCCATGAAGAGACTTGGGATGGCTGGTTTGAAGGGGTTAGCTTTTAGCCTCGCGGCTAGCCCTCCTCTCTTACCCCGCTTTTGTTTTCTGTCTCGCTGTCATCTGCACTGCTTCAGTGGTGGGAGGATGAAGTTTGGTCCCTCTGGGAATCGTTGAATCTCTGGTGGTATAAAGTTCCAGTTTTTGCAAACGGAGTTGCAGCAAATGTTGCTGGTGAATGCTAGTAGCTCTGCTGCACTGTATGCTAGCAGTTAGGCAAAGAGGTGAGAAATAAGACATGAGAGTAAAAACCTGCCGATACTTGGCTAGCTGTGGGCCGCAGCGTCCTTCTGCGCCGCCATCTTGATACGCCTGTGCATCGCTTTGATCAAGTGGATATCTGGTCATTTATTCTGACGTCGTACATACAACCCTGTTTTCATTTTTATGTCAAAATTCTGCCGAACCACCTGATTTTAGACGATACGTTCACCTTGCTGGTTTTGGAAGAGGGGGCTGTTTGCCGACGTTAAGCATAAAATATTAACAGGTAGTTGAAATGACTGGTATTTCTGGTGCACTAACAAGAGAAGCAGCGTTTCAGTGTTGCACTGACTAATCGTAGACGGGCCAACTCAGGACACTGGCTGTGCATAAACCCAACAGCTTGATGTCACGTTTGTTTGCTTCCTGTCTGTAACCAACCAACCAAGCATCTCGTCCTGCTGTTGCTTTTCTTTAACCGTGAGTTTTCCTGCCCTCACCGTACTTACTGGTGGAATGGTTGCCTTGATGTACGCTGTGAACTGATTTACAACAGGGCTTAAGGTATTCAAGATGTCCCCACATGTCATTTACAGACACTTTCCGTGGTCAGAGAGGACTTGAAAATCAAAATATTATGTGCTGTAAATTCTGTGTTGGCTGTGATCTACTCCTACAAATTGCCATTGAGGTACTGAATACATGTAGAAATGCAAAGACAGGAGAAGGATCCACTAACAGCAGTGTCTCCTCAGAAGATGGCAGAAAAGGTCAGTCACAGTCAGGGTCAGCACCTGGCTTTGTCTTGCCTGCTTTGGTTTTTCTTCTCCTTCCCTTTTTCTGTGGTTTGCTCTCCCTCTTGCTCTTTAACCCTCCTCTCTCTCTCTCACACACACACTCACTCACACACACTCGAACACACAACCACCTCTCAGTCAACAAAATAAAGCTATGTATTTCCTGTTGTCGGGAACGAAGCCGGACTGTTGACCTATAGCTGTAACAGGCCTTAAGGGGAGCTGTGATTGCTTTGCTCTTTGAAGGTTGGACTCTTGCCTTCATCTTGATTTTACAGTAGGAGGCATTTCAGCTCCGTGTTACAAGGAAAACATCCCGGGGTTTGTCTCTCGTGGGCATGTGAAAGCCTGTCATACAGTCACAATTTGTTAGGTCTGAGTGATACTTCGCTGTTATGGAGCCATGCAGGAAAAACTCTTTTAACTTTGGTTGCAGAAATATAAAATTACAGGCTGCTGATTATTAAACTGGGAGGGAATTTTATTCACTAATAACATGCAGTCATGAACAGAAGTTTATATACACCTGTAAAGCCCTGGTATATGGTGGCAGGCCTGAGTGACCAGTCTATGACTCTGCATTAGTTCAGACGGGTACGGAGTCTGGCCAGGTATTTACTACTGAAGTCCATCTCACCTACGAGTGTGCTTTAGAACTGAGGCAGCGTTCATTTGTTCTGCACATTTCATGCTCACCAAATCTGACTTTGAATTGGAGGATTGCCACCAGACCAGACCAGCCTTTCAGATGTTGATGATGACGTCTAGAAAGTCCTTCTCATCCTCTTTGGGCAACTTTAAAATCTAGTGAGAGCTTCTAGCACTCAAATCCAACCTCCCAGTGGCATAAAGAACTTTGTATTTCATACCTTCAAACCCACACCAGGAATCTTTGGGCGCTACATCCCATTGGTCCACCGTCACCAGCTCCCGCCCCTCCTGGAATAGCCAAGATCCATCCATCCATCATCTCTACACCTTAACCCTCACCAGGGTCATGGGGGGCGGAGCCTATCCCAGCTGACTCAGGGTGAAGGCAGGTTCACCTGGACAGGTAACCAGTCTATCACAGGGCTACACTTAGAGACAGACAACCAAGCACACTCACATTCACACCTACGGACAATTTACAATCACCAATTAACCTCAGCATGTTTCTGGACTGTGGGAGGAAGCCGGAGAACCCGGAGAGAACCCACGCTGCACCATCTTTGCCCACCAGAGTGACATCATAGCCGATCCATCGGAGCTCCAGGACTTCTGCAGCTTCAGCGACCTCTATCAGTGGCCCTTTCCCCCTCACTTCGGTAGCCACATACTGGCAGGTCGGGATATCAACCAAGTTAAATTCTACTTCGTCATCTGAACCAGGCTGTGGAGGCAAAGTCTTTGAATATCAGTTATTGTCACGATCATGATTTCCAGAACATTATGCTTCCGAAGCTTACAGATAAAACTCGTCTGGCACAGTAGAGCTGATCATCGGTCCGTCAGCTCCTCATGAACAGGAGGCTTAATGCCAACAGCCCCAGTCCTCCGACCCAGAGCTCCAGACTTGATGCATCAGGCAGATGCTCAGTGAGGTACTCTGCCTGTGACAAGGTGGGAGGGCTACCAATGAACAAGTTCAACTCTGTGCCGTCTTTCTTCACCTGCGCGGCCGCAGATCACGCCTTGTGCTAATGAGAACAGCGGATACAGTTGGCACGCTGGTGCAATGGCTATCAGTGTCGCCTCGCTGCCTGACTGAAGCATTGACCAGAGCGCGGCTTCGTGCAGCTTGTGCCAAAAAGAATGTGCATCCCACCGAAGCACATGGAGCTGACGGTACCACCTGAATGCAAAGCATGCTGCAGCGAGCACAGAAACCGCCGGAGCTGTTAGCGCTAGCGGTCCTGGTCCGAGTACGAGCGAGCGGTGTCAGCAGCCTGCACTGGACCCAATGACTGGATTCAGAGCCAAAGTTAGCACGTCGACACCTGACAGACTCACAAATTCACTGGATCGCCCTGGACTGTAGACCACTGTCGGTGGGAGAAGATACGGCTTTAGTTTAGAAAATGTGCTGCAGATAGCGACACATTTATTTGTTTTAATTAATTTATCGTAATTAACACGTCCCAGCCCTACTTATTATATAATGTTGCTAGAATAGTTTTTCCTTCTAACATAAAAACATAGTAAACAAAATGTAAACAGCTGCATTGCACAGACATCAGAGCAAAGCTTACCGGGTTCATGTGTGTTTTATTTGTGCAGGCGAGTGTAAATGTCTGTGTGTGTGTGTGTGTGTGTGTGTGTGTGTGTGTGTGTGTGTGTATCAATTACAACCAGTGGACTTGGATCTATTCTTGGCAGGCCGGTGTGTCAGGCGGCCCAGATCGGCCCTGACAGCTCACCTGTGGTGCAAAGGGCAGCGCTGGCCTGCAGGCAGACGGAGGGGGAGGGAGGGAGGCAGCAGAGGGGGGTGGCAATGACACGAACCCGGCGTGACTCACCCACGTAGACCATCACAGCGGGGGTTAACACGATCGCATTACTTACTGCACCGCGCAGGTGGGGGGCGGAGGTGGGAAACGTGGACGACATGCATCGCCTTTGATGAAAGAGGATGGAAATCTGGAGAGGAGGACGAGACCTCGGTGGAGACAGATGAACATGGACAGCTCTCCACTGAGAGGGGGCATTTAGGAGATCAAGGAGGAGCTAAATCATATGTAATTTACAGGCAAATATACGGCGTGACACAGGACGACACTGAGGTTCAATCGGGAAGTGAATTTTCTTTTTT
Source organism: Stegastes partitus (assembly GCF_000690725.1). Classification (NCBI taxonomy): domain Eukaryota; kingdom Metazoa; phylum Chordata; class Actinopteri; family Pomacentridae; genus Stegastes; species Stegastes partitus. Next base: position 59,222 of record NW_007579786.1, read on the forward strand.
TAGTAGAATCAGTTATCTTCATACTTACTCTAGTAAATTATAAACACTCGATTATTATCGTCGTTATAAATTCAGTGGCTGTAATTCCTGTATGGAGCACTGAGCTGATGTACCGGGCTGCTGACTGTAAACACAGCGTCTGTTTTATTTCCCCTCAGCCTCAAATCCAAGTCCTGCACGAGAACGTCTGTCGTCATCCAGCTACGTCTGGGAGGACATGAATGCACCCCAAACAAGCACCTATCAGTTTAATACCTGATTCATCAGAATTGCTAATTAACAGTTGACATGATTGCATGACTAGTTTTGTGTAATAGTAAGCCTGCATCTCTGACTGTTGGTAGATCCATATGATTAAGAAGGCTGATAGAAAAAAAGGCCAGTGACACACGACCTAAGTTGAGAGACGAGAGAGCTTTAAAATGATGACTTAAGATTTATTGTAAACCCATATCCCCCTGTGACAAACTAATGTCCTCCTAAACCTACTAACTGGATGGACCACCGCTGGCAGCAGCAACTGCAGGTAAACGTCTGCAGTAGCTTGTGATCAGTCTTTACGTCACCGTGGCCACTCAGGATGGTTTGACATCAGAGGGTTTTCCAGCATGAGCTGCCCCTCTAAGGTCTATCCACAGCATCTCAGGTGAACTGAAGTCCACACTTTGACTCGGCCACTCCAGAACCTTCCCTTCCTGAGCCATCCAGAGGTGGACCTGCTTGTGTGGTTTGGGTCGTTGTCCTGCTGCACTTGAGCTTCAGGTCCTGAACTGATGGTGGATGTTCTCCAGGAGGATGTTCTGATAGAGAGCAGAATTCATGTCTCCATCAGTCATGACCAGTCGTCCAGGTCCTCCAACCATCCACGACCTCCACCATGGTCCACTGCTGGTGTCATGGTCTTCTGGTGGAATGCTCTATTAGCTTTACACCAGATCTAACTGGACCCATGGCTTCCAGAAAGTTCCACCTTTGACTCATCAGTCTTCAGGATGTTATCCCAAAAGTCTTCAGACTCATCTAGATATTTTTTGGCAAATGCCAGATGAGCCTTTTTGTTCTTTTGGGTCAGGACTGGTTTGGATGCCGTTGCTGCCCAGAGTCCTCCTGATTGTGGAACCATGTCCACTGACCTTCACTGAGGCCAGTGAGGCCTGCAGTTCTGTTGATGTTCATCTGGGTTGCTTTGTGACCTCCTGGATGAGATGTGGATGTGATCTTGGGGTCATTCTGGTCAGCTGGCCACTCCTGGGAAGGTCCACCACTGGTCCATGTCTCTCCATTAGTGGATGATGTCTCTCACTGTGGTTCTCTGGAGTCCCAGAACCTCAGCGATGGTTTTTCCACACTGATAAATGTCAGTGACTTAGTTTTGCATCTGTTCTTAAATCTCTTTGGAACGTGGCATCATGTGCTGCTTTTTCAGAACCTTTAGTGACTTCACAACAACCAGACGGGTTCTATTTAAATGATGCTTAGATCCAACAAGCTTGACGTGATCAGACGTGAGTGTGGAAACTGAACCCACTTCGTTTGGTAGATTGGTTGCGACCAGGGTGGAGCTGGACAGCATTTTCCCTTCAATGAATGAAACCATCAATTTAAAAAGTGAATTTTGGGTCCTCTTGGGTTGTTGTTGTCGTCTGACAAATGTGCAAAAACACAAGACATTAGTAGATCAAACTGAATGTAACTGAATTCCAGGCTAAGCTCCTCTCCAGGCCTTTCCCTAAACACCACTCAGGTGTTGGGAGTTGGACTCCTGGCCAAGAGGACCTGGTGCTGGACGTCACATGAAGGCTCTCTGAGCAAACACCTCCCCAGCAGCTCCTGACACCGCTGGGGGCTCAAAGGATGAATGTTTACTTCATTTATGACAGATTTAACCTGGTGTTTTGCACTAAGAATAAATCCTGTGTGTTGGTATTTCCCAGTTTGAGATCGGTGGTATTAAAGGTAACGTTTAACTGCCAAGACGCCGGACGACACAACAAACTCTGGGGCTGATCGGGCCTAAATATGAAGCTTGTGTGGAAACCGTGCTGGTCTGGTATGAGGAGCTTCTGACAGGAGAATGCTTTTATTTATTTATGTGTAATGGGATGGAGTCCCAGTTCTATAGCTCACCTCTGGACGATTGTTATTCACTTCACCTGTCAGCACTTCTAACGCTGGACCGAGCTGTTGTACTGGTGAGCGCTGGGAGTCGGGGGATGAGTGCAAGCGATGGAAAGCTTCTCACTCTGTTCCTCTGTGCGAGCGTTGCCGTCAGATCCGTGTCTCTCAGTGTGATGCATCCTTTCAGTGAACCTTCCTGATCTCTGTGTGTGTGTTTGTCCAGGAGCTCCTGCTGCTGGGCGCCGTGGCGACCAAATGGCACGCACAGACCCGCACGGCCAGCCGGTCCCTGATCGGGTCAGAACAGCATGTACTGAGCTGCTGAGCATGTAGCCCCAGGTAGCCGGCAGAGATGGAGGGGAAAAGGCCAGATGCTTGGCAGCAACCTGGAGAGAAGAGGAGAAGGTGGGAAAGGAACAAAACAGGAGGGATGATGAAGTAATGAACAGGGAGCTGGTTTCAGGAAAGGAAGAGGAGGTTTGTTCAGAGGAGGGGAGGAGGAGAGGAGGGCAGGATCCGAAATAGCTGTTTGTCCCGTGTGCTGCTGCTAATGAAGACTTCAGAGCAGACGGACCGTCCGGCGCTGCTGGAGACCCGGGTCGAGAGAGAGAAGAGGCAGAAAAACAAAGAGGCGGGAGGGCTGCCATACAACACACCGGCTGAACACTTGGTTAGCCGAGCTGCTGCTGGACGTCTTTGTGCTTTTTACTGGCAGCGTGCTTCCATGTCTGCCCGACGTCGGCTAGTAAAGGTGTGCACGTGTAGAACAAGACTCAGGTAGACCTTTGGTGTAGAAAATGGAAGGCATGTGTTCCAACAACTGAACGTCCAAAAGCTTTTCAAAATAATGGACGACTTTCATGCACATACATCAGGCAGCAAAAACGTGATATGAAAGGACCTGTGGCAGCTAAGTTCAGCTCTGATGGGAGATGAGAGGATTTCTGATTAACTTTGGGCGCCCGTCCAAACTGTCTCCCAGATTGCATGGCAGACCTCATACGTAGGGGGGGCGGGGCGATGTGGTCCGGTGTCCCTCTTGTAGTCCTGTATCCTCATCATGCCTTCTACTGGGTCATTAGAGCTCCTTATAGTTCTTTGCTTTGGTTGTCTCTCTCTGAGCCACTGGACCTATACCAGCTCTGAGACCTCTCTGTGGTGTCCTACCTCGTTAATAGTTAGTTCGTTATGTAGTTAACACATGAATGTCCTGCTCACTGTGCTGCTGCTACAGGTTGTTTTAAACAGTTTGTCTCTTTTAACCCCGGATGGTCTGTGACCTGCTCATACGTTGCTCATACGTGTCCATGCTGTCTTGTATGTTTGGTTTCTTTGTTTTATTTCTGTTGTTTGTTTTGAAAAATTATTAATAATAATTTTTTAAAACAGACCCGTGAACACCAGAACCTTCTCAGTTTTGGACCTGTCTGACTGCAGCACGTCTCCATGATGGTTCCACATGGACCAGAAATGCCAGCAGACCTGAAAAATCTGATTCTAAGAATTCACAGAAATATAAAGTTTCACAGCAACATCAGCAACCGACTAAAAACCAGTGAAAGCAGTTGGAGGTGTGTCAGAGCTGCAGCTCCTGGAATGACGCCACAGACAGCGTGGAGGTTAAACAATCTAGCTCTACAACACAGATGTATGAGGGTTTCAGACTTTCTGAGGTAACGTCTGTCACACTAGAACCCCGTAGAACCACTGAGGAGGTCATTTCTACCCCCTCAGCATCAGCAGTCACACTGATGTCACTGCCTGAGCTCATTCAGTCGTTCATTTTCATTCATTTATTTAAACAGTGAGTTGTCATGTGTCAGAGCAGAGAAGCCAACAATCCAACGTTGGCTCTGGAGTCCCTGTGATGGTGGAACAGAACCAAACAAACAAACAAACAACCAAACAAACAAACAAAAGATCCTTTAGTTGTATTTGACAGCATAGCGACTGACGATTGGTTTTGTGGGTTTCACACATTTAAAATTGCTTTATGAATATTTTATGACAGATCAAACTGGTCCGATACGTTTTCAAAGTTCTAATTAAACTGAGGACTCATCAAACAAACAATAAGATCATTTACACGTTTAAATAAATGAACTAATGGAAGGAGAACATCAGTTTTATATCATATCCTTTTGTTTTGTTGTGCTGCTGGGAAAACCAAGCGCTCCTCGTTCATTCTGCATCTGTTTCAGGCTGTGGGATCAGGACTCTGCTGCATCATCTCTCCAGGCCTCTGGTTCTGCTCCCTCCAGCCCGTCGGCTCTACCGGCACTTCCCACCCCGGGGCTGTTGGTTTGGGTTCCCACAGTCTGGACTTCCTGCTCCGTTTAGCTCCAGTGTTACCGGCCCGGTTCTTCAGCAGTGAGTGATTGGGTTATCTTGGTCTGATATTTACATTTGGTTGATGATCTTCAACATTAAAGCGTCCTTGTAGAGAGAGAGGGAGACGGAGGAGGAGGTGTAGTTATTTGTCCGAGGAGTCTCTGGAGCCTGTAGTCTGTCTAATGAAACAACCCGTAGAGGAAGCCCAGACAGCCGAGGCAGTACCGGTACATCTGGGTTGACCAGTGGGAGACCAGCTCCAGACTGGGCCCCAGTCACAGCGATGGCTGAACCACAGAGGAGGATTGATGGAGACGCTACAGAATAAAACCTTTTCACAGGATTTGTTTATTCACCCCAAAACTACATCTTTTGTTTAGTTTAACGGATGTGACGTGCTGTGCGGTGTGTCTACTCTGGAATTTTACTCTGAACACATTTAGCAGGCGTATCACTGTGCTTCTATGTCGCTTTACATTTGGTGCAGATCAACGGTAAAACTACAGAATTACCTTTGATTCCTGACAGCCTGCAGATCAGTCAGCGGCCTGTGTGAACATTTACCACAGATAAAACCAGGTCAGATATTTATTTTAGGATCATGACATGTTCGGGCTGTTTCCCTTCGATGCTATGGACCCATTCATGTTACGTGTTCTTTAGGGTGTTAATCGTTGTTCAGCATCCCGTGTATCCTGCACAGTTACAAGCCAGAGTTATTTGGGAAGCGGCACAATCACAGCTGGGGGCCGTAGCTCCACTTTACATATTAAAGCAAAGTCAGTTTGTGCAGCTCGGTAACAACCTGCCTTACACAGAGGTTTGGTTGTGAATTAGTGTTTGGGGACATGAACATGCACTTCTGCACAAGCCTTTACAAAAAGAAAAAAAACAAGAATTAAATCTTTGTCTGCTTCACAAAACATTTTACTGACGTGGTTCTGATCCACTTTTCTTGTTAGAGGGAAGCAAATCAACCCAAAGTGGTTCTGAGTCCTTTTTAAAATCCCCTCCACGATGGAGAACATCCGAAACAACCTTCAAGGAGCTTCGTCATGTGCAGTAAGAAGAGCTGCTGGTTTTGGTTTCAGTTTGTTTTAGTCAATTATCCATTTAAATGACGGAGCTCTCTTCCCTTCATGCAAATGTTCCACCAGAACCCGTTCTCCATGTCACTGGTTTGAGGGAACGCCGCTGTATCCTGGGCTTAGTGATCCATTCCTTAGAAAATAGTCTGGCTCATGTGATCTCATGTGATGATGTCATCACAGAACCAAGGCAGACAAACCCGACACAGCCGGATGTGTGATGAAGTGAATGATTCTCGTCACCGCTAACCGATGGCTGTTTGAACTTTTACGAGCTCTTACATGTTCTAAGCTGGTCACTGATCTTTACCTGCTTCATGCAGATCAGGACCATTAACCACCTGATCATCATCGTGACCACCTGACTGGTCTGAAGACGGAAACAAGTCTCTCAAATGAATCTGATTAAGCTAAACTAGTTTTAAGTTGTCGGGTTTTTTGTTTGTTTGTTTGTTTGTTTGCTCCTCCACATCGAAAGGAGCCAGCTGAGGTGGCTCGGGCATCTTTTCCGGATGCCTCCTGGACGCCTCCCTGGGGAGGTGTTCCGGGCGCGTCCCACCGGGAGGAGACCTCGGGGAAGACCCAGGACACGCTGGAGGGACTATGTCTCCCAGCTGGCCTGGGAACGCCTAGGGGTCCCCCCTGGAAGAGCTGGAGGAGGTGTGTGCGGATCGGGAAGTCTGGGCGGCTTTGCTCAGGCTGATGCCTCTGCGACCCGACTCCGGATAAGACGGAGAAGATGGATGGATGGATGTTTGTTTGTTTTTAAATATGAGAGTGAGACTTGCATCGCCTGCTAATAACAGTTTGTTTTCTGTTTGTTGTTTGTTTGTAAATATCATGGAGACTGGTGGTAGAACAACAAGAACATGTCATTCATGTGACTCAGACGACAGCTGAGACGTTGTGTGGTGGTGAAACGTGCCTGGCTCAGCGGCATGTCGGTAGAACAGGCTTCCCTTCACACCTGATTGTCTTCATGTTACAACCTGCTTCTCAGACTCAACAGTCAGCAGCTGTGCTTCAGCTCCAGCAGTGATGTCGCCCACAGAGCCACAGCGGTGCCGCTGGTTTACAAATGGACACATGAATTGGACATTTCTTTTATTTTGCTTCTGCAATAAGAACACTGATGCCGTCCCGGTTCAGTGTGCAGTCGTCCTGAAGCTTCACGGTTGAGTCTTCTTTAAGTGTCAGTCAGCATGTTGCCAACAGATGTTCTGACCTGCAGAGGTGGTGGAAGAACACACGGTTCTAGCTCAGTGAGAGGATTCTAAACCAGGCAGTCCAGATGTAGAAACACGAGTTCAGCGTTTTATTCACTGTAAATAAATAGTAGTTTCTGTGGAATCGATGGTGTTGACTGTTGGTACGGGGCTTTGAAAGGCTTCTGTTGAAGAAATGTGGGGTTGCCAGGGTAACCATTAAACACACCATTTGGCTGAATGTGTTGATCTTCACGTTTTTGTTCGATTCAACTGAGGAGTGAAATTAAACTCAGATAAACTGGTGAAAAGCCTGACTTGAGTTATCTGAACCTAACTCTGTCCAGGTAGCACATAAACCTCAAACTGCTTTAAATCAAATGGATATATGTGTGGATGTGGGTTTCTGGTCAGTCAGTTGTTGCTCCTGTGATTTAAACTCCTCGTTTGTCAACGTTTTCCTGCGTTCCTACTCGTGCCGTCTGCAGCTTCTGTTGTTTTTAAGGTCGACAGCCTACAAAGATAGAGGCCAGAAACACACCATCACACATCCCCCTGCTTTGTTCTAACAAATACCAACAGCAGCTTCTTCTTCTTCTTCCTTAATTGCCATTACAGAAGCAGTCAGGTTTCTCCGCTTTGTTTTTCATTTGCTCGACGCCTGAAAACAAAGACTGATTCAACTTGAGCGATGACAAACTCAGGGAGGCAAAGTGCACATAGCTGCTCATTAGCAAGAAGTTTTTTAATTGCCAGTTTGCACAAACTCTTTTTTAAAATTGTTATTTATTTTTTTTAAAGCATAAAAAAAGTGACTGACAATTCTCTCCCCACCCTTCACTCCGATGCAGGTTGGGCTGCCCTGCGAGTGGTTTTTGCAGCATTCAGCGATGTGGTGGGTGCTGACAGGACCGGAGCAGCCTGCCTGACAGACAACAAGCTGCAGCACGGCTCGCTGCATAATTTATGAAGGCAGATGTACAAGGCGGGTTATTAGCTCCCCATGCTACGCTGCTTCCCTGATTTACAGTTTAAGGAAGCAAGTATAACAAATAGAACACATAAACAAATCAAACCGGTGACAAGTTTGTTTGTCTGCGGGTGAAAACGCGTTGAAACTGGAGGGAGAGGCTCGGAGGAGGGAAGGCAGAAGAAAAATACACGGCGGCCAATTACTGGATGTTGGGCTGATTGTTAATGACGCAGAGGCACTTGGCATTCTGGGTGGGAGAGGCATCACCTCTGCTACCTCTCATTACAGGAGACGGATCTCACAAGTTTGCAGTGGCTGCAGCTATTAGGCAACAAATAGGTGGCTATCATGCAGGACATGGGACCGAGACAGCTCCGTCTTAATGAGAGCCTTTCTTATCCTTAATGAGCCTAACTGACTCTCTCCCTTTGTCTCGTGTTCTCTCCCTCTATCTCCCCCTCTGAGGATTTGGCTCGGCTCTCTCCATCCTGCCTCCTCCATCCCCCTCTGCGGGCCGTGTGGTTTATGATGATGGAGCTCTGAGGGTAATATACATTTTAATGCTCCGTAATGGGAAAGGATGGAGGAGAGAGGCAGAGGAGGGAGAAAAGAGGGAGAAAAGACAACAAGAGAAACAGTGGGTGGATTAGAAAAGGCCTCCTCTCTGAATGTCTCAGCTTTAAATTAATGAGGAGGCTGAGCACGCCACGATAAATTTAGCTTTTCATGTTTAATTATGCTATGACTGCGGTAGTTTAGTGAGGATAAATCACACAATTATTATGCCCCTCACCCGCTGCCTGTGTTGTTTTCCTCTTCTTTCTGTTTTTCTCCTCCCATGTATTTGTTGTTGTTGTTGTTTATTCATAAGCTGATGTCTTTCCTTAATAGTGCTGTATGTATGAGAGGAAATAAGGCCTAATGTTACTATCACAGGAAACAAAACTCCCTCTGTGGGCAGGAAGACTAATAGAGGAGGAAAAATCTGCAGAAATAAAAAGAGAGAATAATATGTGTTAAAAGCCATTTTTTCTATTAAAGAGTGATAATAACAAGAGAAACAGATCAGCCAGATGTGGAAGCAGAAACTGGCATGAATCTAGCCAACACACACAAAAAGATCTAACCGTAAAACTTTATTTTAAGACTCACATTCAACTCCGTGTAGCTGAATATACACTTTTATGGTCGTACCAGTGGAGATACTGAGAACCAGCAGCCTGCAGAGCAACCAAGATCTTCAAACAACACTTCCAAGGAAGTTTGTCAAATCCTGCAATAATCCTTAGAACAGGACATTACAAGCTACTCAGTCTCATAAGAAGGCTCAGAACTATGAACTAAGATAATTAACGAGCTGAAAACCTTGAAACAAGAGAAACAAACACAACTCAATGCATCTTCATGATTGCTTGAAAAGTATATTTATCTTGAATAAGAAAAGAATGAATGAAAAAAAAAAGATTTTGAGCATCCTATACAATATTCTGACTGTCTTGAATTCACTTTGCTGCTCTGCTGGGGGTCGAGCTTCATATATGGTGGCACTAATTTGGCATTCAGCCTTGTGTGGTAGTCTAAAGGGAACTGTTTTTGGGCCCAAGCACTACAGTGCAAGGACCCTCTTTGAACTGAAGGATTTCTTCTTCTTCTTCTTCTTCTTCTTCTTCTTCTTCTTCTTCTTCTTCTTCAGGACACCACGCAGTCACATTTTTGAGGGCCTAAACACGCCCAAAAACTCCTGAAAATTTGATATTTTATGGACGTTGCGTATGTGTGACTCAGAATGGCTCTGTAGCACCCCCAACAGGAAATCTATCTATTAGCCCCTGCAGTGCATTTCACCTACATCTACGTACTGTATGTACCACACCAGGACGCACAAAAAAGCCTCCTGGACCCATACCATAAACTCAACAGGAAGTCCGCCATTTTGATTTACCTGTGCGTTTTTTTTGTGATTTTTGTCATATTCAAGAGCTGACTTACATCGTTAAAGTAGCAGCAACATATATAAATACTGACAAATCACAGTATTAAGTCAGTGTCAGTGCAGGATCATCGGGTTCAGAAATGTACAAATGATGGGTACCAGTGATGACCCCTCTTAGACATCCAGTTTGGACGGACCTTAAATCCAGATCAAGGTTCTGCAGACGGCTCTGTGAGGCTATACGTTGGCACAGTGGGACTCAGAGCTGAATCCTACCACTGGATGTTTGCCATGTCTGAGTTGTTAGGGAACATAAAACACATCTGAGGCTGTTGGTATCATTTTAGAAGTGAGGGTTGGTCAAGGTGTGTACCTGACGACGGCAGAAGAAGAACGTTAGAGGGATTATCAGAGTGGTCGCAGCTCAATCTGAGAGGACCATGAATGTCTGAAACAAAGCTCCTTGCAATCCATTCAAAAGTTGTCCAGACGTATCAGTAGATGAAACGTCAAGGGATTCCCACATCAAGTTCCTTCTCCTGTAACGCTCAGTGTCTGCCAAGTCTCACAGCAAAGCCATTTTCCTACGTATGATACACTTCAAGTACATTAAAGTTATTACAATCAGCATTTAAAAATTGCATTCTTGCATCCAAGCTGTTCCTTAATGTTTCGTAGGTGGTCGTGAATCTTGTTGTGAAGCTCTGGTAGGGTACCGCCGGAAACTGGGTGTGGTGCTCCACAGTCTCCAAAACACAGTGAAAACCTGTACGCTCTCCATGCACGCCACACAATGTTTTGTAGATCAGCTGTAGTACCTGGTTGTTCCACCAGGTGGCGCTTCTTACTGTGTAATCGTGCAGTGACCCAGGAAGGCAGAACTGTGGACTGTGGGCAGTTCTGTGTTGGTGAGCAGAGAACATAGTTGGACTTTAGCTAGCCATGGGCACCAACAACTCACTCGTGCTCCTCTTTTCTGACGCCTGACTATAAGAAAACAAAGGACTGGTCCAGATACTGGTCACTGGAAAAATGCCACGATTGGCCCCAGTTCCAGTCTGTGAAAGTGGCTCAGGACGTCCCTACCTGTGGCTATCATGAATATCTGTAACCGTATGTTTAAGGTCTCCGTCTACTGGTAGATTAAACATTTCACTTAGAACTAAAAATGGCCGCCATGCTGTGGTGATGAAGAAGATTTCAGGAAGCAACCAAAGTCATAAGGCTCTATATTTTGGGGACCATAAGTGACTATAGAACATTTCATGGCAGTTCAGTTGGTAGTTGCTGACGTATTGGACAGTCTGACAGAGCTGTACACAATCCCTCTGCGTATGCGTTGTTCCAACTTTTCGAAGCTGTCCTGTTGCAGTTTAGCATATGTCAGTGCATAACTGTTGAGCGTTTAAAAACAAGGCTAGTGTTGAATCCTTCAAGTCTTCTCCAACCCTGTTCCTTTAATGAACCTTCTGACTGAAAAGCCGAACATGGAGCATGCACCTGTTAGTGTTGCTGATGTGGTGGTAGAACCTCACCACCATCTGCAGCTTGTAGCTCTGCCTGTCTTCCTGTCACTCCCAGCGTGAGCAGACAGATGTGAATGAGGCTGAGGATGTAACTGTTGCACAGTCGCTGTGAGTCTCTGAAATGCCAAAGCTACAGGTGCTGCCGTGATGTAAATCTCCCCAATCTGCACTAATCCCCCAATTCTCTCCAAATGCCAGACGAGCTGCTTCCCTCAGCAGGTCCCACAGTAACGACAGCTTCCTCTTCTGCAGTCAGTGGTACCGTCGGCTCTGGGCTTGGACTGATGATACCGACATCCAACATGTTGGGCAGATTACAAATATTTGAACTTGTCAAATTTTGATATTTTGCAAATTTTTTCAACAAACATGCAGATTACAGATGCTGCAGGTGTCTCAGTGGTTAGCGCTGTTGCTTCGCAGCTAGAAGGTCGCCGGTTGGCGTCCCAGTGAGGACACCCGGGATCTTCCTGCGTGGAGTCTCCATGTTCTCCCCGTGCAGCGTGGGTTCTCTCCGGGTTCTCCGGCTTCCTCCCACAGTCCAGAAACATGCTGAGGTTAATTGGTGATTGTAAATTGTCCGTAGGTGTGAATGTGAGTGTGCTTGGTTGTCTGTCTCTAAGTGTAGCCCTGTGATAGACTGGTTACCTGTCCAGGTGAACCTGCCTTCACCCTGAGTCAGCTGGGATAGGCTCCGCCTCCCATGACCCTGGTGAGGATGAAGGTGTAGAGATGATGGATGGATGTGCATAACAGGTTCTGCTGTGTTTTTATTGAAGCTTAGATCTCAGTACTTCCAGAGCACTCGTCATGACACAAGTGTTTTTGTTTGATGCCAGGAATCACCAGACAGGCATCAGTGAAAATAAAAAGGAACATGACCTGGTAGAAGAGCTGCAGCTGCATCTGTACTCCTGCTGAGGTAGCAAATGAACTCCAAAGCACAGCGTCACAAACTCCCCCATCTCCACCGGCATGTGACCAGCCTGAGTGCTGCTACTGTGGCCAACAACTCTATCTCTGATACCACACCGTGACCCTGATGTCAGAGGTTTAGATGAGACAGACTAAAACTCTGACTGAGGAGGTTCAAATTATTCATTTGTGGCAGCTCAATTTATTGATTTATTACAATTCTGACCACAAAATGTCAGTTTATTGTGTTTCAAAGAGGATCGACTACATCATACGTTCTTCATTTTCCTGTTGGAATGAAGTCAGGAGCAAACCGGTGATTGTCATGTGACCCTGTTGCTCTCAAAGCAGCATGTCTACTGCTAATACTACTACTACCAGTACTACTACTACTACTACTACTGCTAATACTACCACTACTACTACTACTACTACTACTACTACTACTACTACTACTACTGCTCTGGTGTCCTGAAGCCGAGCTGCTCTGTCTCTACAGCTCCCCTGTAGTTGCTCGTCTCTCAGTAGTTCTGTTCGACAGCTACACGTCGTCACAATGCTGTCGGCTGCACGTCAGCTACTTCTTTCTTTCTTTGTTGTTTTTGGGGTTTTTTTGAAGGCAAATCAATGTTGATGTATTTGACCAGCTTGATCTTACTCAATTTCCTTTGGCCAATTTTGAGATTTTGGGTTTCAAATGAATCGGGAGACCCCTGTAGGAGCTGGCTGATTGCATTTCCACAGAGCCCCAGTGCCATGTTGTGCCTGAGATCAACTTGGCATCCTGGCATGAAGGCAATTTCCATAAAACGCACAACTACCCCCATGTCTCTCAGTGTGTACACTACAGAGTCACACACCAGTGCAGCTACACAAATTAACACCACTGCTTTCACTCTCTTTCTTTCCGTCTCACACACACACACACACACACACACACACACACACACAGTCAGAGCCATGTCCAAGACATCCTGGCTGTACTTAGCTCTGTGCAGCAGTCTGGTGAAGTGGCATGTACAATCCTCTCCTGACTGTCATCAATATGCTAATCTGGGGGAATTAACGAGTGAGGGGTAACTTCCCCACTTAGACACACACCGAGAGGAGAGCACAGGCCTGTGGAGGGCCACTCACACACACGGCCAGACACACACACACCAGCACAGAACTGTTTACATATGCATCGATTGTGTAGTGTGTGGTCTTTATGGTGGAGGCTTACACATGGCAGTGAAGTGTGGATGTAATGCTGTATAGTGGACGGCATGCCGGTGCAATACCACCTCAATCTCAAATAATTTCACATCTTATCATCTCTAAATAATAGCTGATAGCTGTATGAACAATCAGTGAACAAACACTGAACATATAGGCCATGATGTGACTTCTAAGCAGCCTAACTGCATGAACAAGGTGATGAAATGATCCGTGGGCACCGTATGGTTCTCAGGTCTGGACCAGCCGTCTGTCTATCTGCATGTCGGCACCGTGGAGAAGGTGCATCCACTTAGAGAAGAACTGTCAAAAGATGGAAAAGGATGCAGGAAGATCAGTGAAACACTTAGAATCAGCAGGAATCACAAGGTGTAGAAGATGTCACGGCGCCACTAATCAGAGCTGTGGTGGTCGTCTGCCTGAAATGATGCCAGGACGCACTGCTGGCATGGTGTTGCTTTGAAGTGCAAGTGTTTCAGACCTGGCAAGGGTTTTAATAAGCAGAGTGTCTGTGAAGAACGTTGCATCATGTCACCTGGGGCTGCACGATTATGGCCAAAACGATAATCATGCTTATTGTTTTACAGACTTATTAGAACTGTTTTCACATCCATACATTGTGCTGCATTCCTGCTAATGTGCAAATATGAGCTTAAAAACAAAGCAGGTCCTCTGTCTCTCCAAAATGCAGTCCTTAAAAAATAAACAAAGATAAATAAAAGAATAATGAAAAGGCAACAAAACAGGGCACTGGTTTCCATTTCCATTCTGTAAATATATGTTCTGAACTAAATTATAAACTGGATGTGAATAAAACTCCAAAGTATCAATCAATCAATCAATCAGTAATCATGGTGTAGTAAAAAAACTGAATGAATCATGCTGATGTCACCAGAAAAGCTCAACGCTGATTGGCTGTCGCGGTACGTCAGATCACAAAAGTTCAGATTTTTCAACTTGCTCTTCATACGCGTCTAGAATCGCGGCATACGCGTGAATAACTCGCTCAATTCACATCAACCACGTCGCGCTAATCGCGCCGCGGGACATTTCTCGCGTCTAATCGCGTCTTCACGTTGACTACACATGTAAATCATTTGCACGAATGATTTTACTCACGTCTGGTGTGAACACAGCGTTACACATTTTAAATATTGCTCGATCACGTAAATTTGATCGCAGGAAGTCAATATCGTGATCGCGATTAAAACCTGATTAATTGTGCAGCCCTAACGTCACCCTCTGTGAATGTCATCACTAGTTGGATCCTTGTGGGATGAAACCGTGCTAACGAACATAGAAAGAAGCCTCATTCTTTGTTCATATGATACCATACATTTGTGTGGCTCCAGCATGCCTGATTTGAATGTTCAAAAAATGCAAAGTCCTGACGCTGAAGCACAGAGGTGGGCGTGTGATGATCTGGAAGTCTGTGTGGTGGAATTCCACACAAAGAGCCTCTGAGCTCTTGGTCTGGAGCTCCCAGATGTGGTCGTGTAGTTTCTGAGTGCTGTACTAACCTCACCACCTGGGAAGGGGGCGTAAACACGACTGTAAACTCCCAGGGCAGGGAACATGGCCGCCGTTTCAGCAACAGATACTCTACAGATTCCCAACAATGACCGCTCAGTGGACCACAGCTACCAGCCTTCATTGATGCACAGACGCCACGTCCACCAGATTCCCACGTTTCCACGAAGAGAAATGCACATCAGGAGCCGATGTCACCACACGAAGCAGTCAGTGTAAAGCACAAACAGTAGATCTGAAATTGATAATAAACATCCATCCATCCATCCATCCATCCATCCATCCATCCATCCAACCATCCATCCATCCATCCATCCATCCATCCATCCATCCATCCATCCATTATCTTCCTCTTGTCTGGGGTCTGGTGGTGGAGGCAGCAGGTGGAGCAGGTCGTTCCAGACCTCCGTCCCCCCCAGTGATGCTTTCCAGCTCTTCCTGGGGGATCCCGAGGCGTTCCCAGGGCAGCCTAGAGATATGATCCCTCCAGCGGGTTCTGGGTCTGCCCCGTGGTCTCCTCCCAGGTGGACGTGTTCAGAAGACCTCCAGAAGAAGCCTCTCCAGAGGCATCTGGATCAGATGTCCAAACCACCTCAGCTGGCTCATTTAGATGTGAAGGAGCAGCGGCTCTACTCTGAGCTCCCTTCAGATGTCTGAGCTCCTCACCTGATCTCATCTCGTTCTTTCGGTCACGACCCAGAGCTGGTGACCATAGTTGAGGGTTGGGATGTAGATGGACTCCTAAATCCAGAGCTTCACCTTGTGGCTCAGCTCTCTCTTCACCACGACGGTCTGGTACAGCGCCGAGCCGCCTGTCCACCTCGTGCTCCATTTTCCCATCACTCATGAACAAGATCCAGAGATACTTAAACTCTCTCGCTTAAAGGAAGCAAGAATAAAAATAATCACAGTGAGCATCTTTTTAAACCACAGTGAAGCTGAACTGCACTGTCCTCAGATACTTCAACATCTGACTGACAACAAAGAGAACTCCTGATGAAAAGTTGTGTGTCTAGTCTGCAGACGTACAGCTTCATACTCTACATACAACAGGCACCAAAACATACATTAAACTTGTTACTACAAATCCCTGAAGACAGAGCGAGGCCAAGCATCTTCTCTTGCTAGAAACCTGCACCTGTAACCTTCTGCAAAGAGACAGGAGGCTGCTCCACAGCGCTCCTACACCCTGGTGGTTCTGAGACGTCACGCCGCCCAACCAGTTCCCTTCAATGACTGCTGAAGCTATTTTCAACTTTCCAGCCATCATGATGGAAAAACATTGAAAATTGCAGCTCGTTCTGAAAACAAGCAGGTGTGCACAAACCACCACCACCACCCCACCCCCAAACACCACCACCACACACACACACACACACACACACACACACACACACACACACACACACTTATTTATTTATATTTTCCACAGAGCATGCTTTGTCTGCTCGTGTCTCATGCGCTGAGGTAATTAGAGTATGCAAAATTATCATCCACCTCACATCAGCATTTCATTTGGAAATCCTCACAAAGTGATGTCCTCAGGCGGCAAACAGCAGGTTTCCCGTTGATGGGAGCTTAGCAGCACATTATGAATATGCCTCCTGCACTGCTTGTATCAGCGTGGCCTTGTCTCCACCGGCTCTGTCGCCGATATGATAATGCATTCAATAACATGGTTTTCGCTCTCAGATTATATTTTCCCCAGAAACAATCAGGGATTCTATTTTTTTTTTTCCGTCCCCTTTCCAGAAAACGTCGGGTTGTTTTTACTGTGAAACAAAATAGCCCATTTCCAGACAAGCTGTTAAGTGCTGAAGGTAATGCTCTCACATTCAGCATCACCTGCACTGCACCAGTAAAAGCCTGAGATAAGAAAAAAAGGAAGAAGAATCAAAAGAAGAAATGCTCAAGTGGAATATCTCGCTGGCAGAATCCATTTGGAGTGAGCAAGCAATCGCTGCTCATTGACATGGCAATGTCTTAAGCCTGGCTGGTGAATGAATATTTTTGCAAATATATTGCATGATTTTACAGCAGAGGGCCTGCAGCAGATGCAAACACAGTAAAAAGCAAGACAATAATCTGCAGAGAGAGCACGGTGTGTGACTGCGATCGGTTCTTATTTCATTTTCAGGAGCCCAAACAATTTTTCAATATCAAGTCGGATGCACGGCGACACGGGGAGAGGTGGAATAAAACGGAGGAGCTGCAGTGAAATGTTCTGGTACGATGCTGAAGGCAGGACGCTGGAGGAGGCCACTGTTTGTTTCCCCTCCTCTGCCGCCGACAGTAAACCTACGCAGGCAGCCGGTGCTCTTAAATGAAGAGACGCTCTGTAACTAAAAGCTTATTAGTTCATCAAAGCCTCTCGGAGTCCCTCCTGCTTCTCCGCTCGCCGCGCTTAAAGTGTCAATGTTAGCAGAAAGGATCTCATTAATTTTTGGTGGATGGAGAACAGTGGCCACTACTCCAGAGTAAACAGCCAGGTTTTAATAATAATAGGCAGACGGCTGGGGCTCTTTGTCTCTCTCTGTTTGCTATCCTCTGACAGCGTTAGAAGCTCGTTCTGCTGCCCACCGGTGGAGAGGAGAACGGGCTGTGGAAAGGTAAAGGAGATCAGTACACAAAGCCCACCGTCACAAAGCAGACTGGTTAAGGGCCTTTAGTTAACTACAGTGACCAAGAAAGCAGATTTCAGGTGACAGCTCGGCCGCCCTGTTCGCCTCCATCACGCTGTGAGGCTGCAGCAGAAGCTACGTCTCTTCTATGGACTCGTCTTTTATTACGATTGAGTCACGGAGCCCAGAAGTTAAAACATAATCATAGTTTTGTGTTTATTTAGCTGGATCCCACCAGCCCATTACCTTCTACCAGAACAGGTACTCGGTCTGTGTAAATGTAGTGGTGCACGATATTAAAATGTCTGGCCGATACCGATATTAAGATTTCTGATGTCGCCGATAACCGATATCACTGACGTCGATATTCAATTTTTGTTGACACCTAAAAATGAGCATCAGTCAGCGCTGTGAGAAAACTACTCAGGAGAAACCCAGATCAGACCACATGGTCTGCTTTATTACAAAAGTAAAACATGTTTAAACACATTTAACATTAAAGGACCATTTACGTAAAATCATCTGTGAAACAGCAGCGATATCAAACGTAGAGACGAAGGCGCTGATGTCAGACAATCATCAGCTACATTTGTTCATCGGACCGACACCGATACATCATAAAAACACTGATATCGGCCGATACCGATGTGGTTCTGTTGTATCGTGCATCCCGATCTAAAACACATTAAGAATGTCACTATAGAACATGTTTCCTATTTTGAAGTCCAAAACTATGAACGCTTCTGTTTCATGTTGAATTAGAATTTAAACTCCTGAAGTCGTCCCTCATCCTGCAGTGGGAGTCTGTCTGAGGCCCAACAGAACCAGTATGTGAGAAGATTCATCTGGGCTCCTCTGCAGCTAAATAAATTTCCTCTGTAATACATCAGCGGCTCGGCGGTGAAGCTGACGGGGCCACGTGTGTTTTACCAGCCTGGTAATTGTTCATGTTGACACACATTGTCTGGCAGAGGATGGGATGGTAAGAGGCATCCCGCCTTATTAATGGCTTCTAATAAAGACGGGCATTCATCAGGCGTCGCTGTCAGACAGCACAGGTTTCACACACTCACACACACCCACGGTAGCTCACAGGACACGCCTCAGAAATACTTTAGTCGACAAAAATGGTTTCTGTTGGCAACTTATTTGAGTTGTAGGTTGTAAAAGACAACGAATGCAGATGGATACAGGAGGATAAAGGAGCCTCTGTGTCTCCATGTCCGTGATGTTTCAATCCATGCAACAGCTGCTGAGATGTTCCACCTGAACCAGCCGTTAGCATGACAGTCCTTACAACCACGCTGCTAGCAAGGTAGCACAACCTTCGTAATTGCATGCAGGACAGGCTTTTGCAGAATTGTTCACGAAGACTTGAATTCAGTGGTTGGGTGGATGGTGAGGTGTGCAGGATTCTTACTTTGACTCAACGTTCACATGTTATTACAGCATCCACACAGAGTCCTCTGTCCTCGTCTACGCACAACTCAGTGAGACGACCCTCTCCTCAAAAGTACGTTCCAGAGTCTTCAGGCGCAAAGCAATGGCTGAGTTATGTTCAGTTAATGAATGATGTGTCACATGTAGGTAATGCATCAGGGTTGGGATTGATGAGGGAGTTCTAAGTGCAGGTAAATCAAACCAGGTGCTAGTTTGGCCTCAGATGTGCTCATTTTTAAACGGAGGCCAAAGATGTTGGGTTTTTTCTGCTATTATTTAACAAATTTTATTTTATCAAGTCTGTTCAGGGCTGCAGGTGGATCAGTGGTTAGCACCGTGGCCTCACAGCTAGAAGGTCGGTGGTTGGCGTCCCGGTGAGGACACCCGGGATCTTCCTGCGTGGAGTCTCCATGTTCTCCCCGTGCAGCGTGGGTTCTCTCCGGGTTCTCCGGCTTCCTCCCACAGTCCAGAAACATGCTGAGGTTAATTGGTGATTGTAAATTGTCCGTAGGTGTGAATGTGAGTGTGCTTGGTTGTCTGTCTCTAAGTGTAGCCCTGTGATAGACTGGTTACCTGTCCAGGTGAACCTGCCTTCACCCTGAGTCAGCTGGGATAGGCTCCGCCCCCCATGACCCCAGTGAGGATGAAGGTGTAGAGATGATGGATGGATGACCAAGTATAAGCATCTCAAATCCAGCATCCATGTTTGGACATAATTATGGAAAATTAACCATCAATTTATTAAATAAAAACAACAACTGTTCCAGGATGAAGCCTGTTCTGGTGTTTCTGTGCTGCGTCTCATGCACAGGGCTTCTTCCATCTGGATATATGACCATTATGCCATTTTTTCCCCGTTGTTTTCTTTCAAACCATCCTATGCTGAATATGAGCACAGCTGTAGTGTCCTTGAGATCATATTGTCTCCGCTGCATATAGCGCCTTTCTTTTCATAAATATGTATCCTCTCCTCACGGTGCTGCCTGAACAATAATAACAGAAAAACAGGGTAAATTATTTATAGCTGTGATGAATAGGTATCAAAATGTAATATCTTGCTGCCTGTTGATTTCCACACATGTATAATGCAGGCTGTGGGCTGCTGCATGTACAGTCAGACTTTTTACAGTGTGCTGCTGTGTGAGTGATGGAAGCTGCTTGTCTCTCTGTGGACATTCCTACTATGAGCAGGATAATTATTTTAAAAGCCTCTCCCTTCCTCCTGTTTTCTTTCATTCTCTCCGTCCTTCACCTCCATCCACTCCTCCGTTCAGTCGCTCCTCTGTGCTCCACTGTCTCAATACCTTTGAATTCATCTGCGCTAGGCTAACGTAGCTGCTTTCCTCTGTCGCTCAGCTCTTCTTAGCTAATCCCCGTCCAGGATAGCAACGGCTAATGTCCTCCCATAAGGTCAACATGGTTCACATGGTCAACTTTAAATCTGTCAGCTGCAGAAGCATATATTACAATCATCTTAGTTTCTTAGGTCTTGGTTTGGTTTGGTATCAGCAAAGATTGTAGTTTGTGTTACAGTCAGTAGTTAAGGTGACGGTTACAGGATGAACCTTCACCTTTGCTCCCATCATCGTGACATTTATGACGTGCCTGGAGGACCTCGACTACCTGAACCATCCACACACATCTGATGGAGTGAATACTAGCCTCCCTCAAACACAACAACGCCTCATTATGTGTTTAAAATAAAGTTCCAGAAGCTGAAAAACGTGGACCAGAGTTCCTCGAATGTCTCGTTTAGTCCAGAGATCTTCAGTTTACTGTCGCAGAGGAAAGAAACCAGAAGACATTCAAGCTGCAACCACACAGTTCAGACTGATGTGATAAAAATGACTCCAACTGATTAACTGGTTGACAACCAGTCGATAAACTTCCTCTGAGCGGCTGTGTGGCTCTCAGTGCGGACTGGTTAAACTCACTACAAAGTTTTAAATTGTTCTGTACGGTGGCCCACGGGTGCAGATGATGTGAACAAACACAGTCGAGCTGCATGTACGTGGATGAAAAGTGAAAAGTTGAGCACGAAATAATAATAATAATAACAATAATAATAATAATAACAATAAGTTTCGTGACTATTTCATGAACTTCGGTGAGACTGGGTCGGCTTTTCCGTTTCCTGTCTCGCTCACCGCTGTCTGCCTCTCAGGTGAGCACCTCACTACTGCCCCTAGAGGCCTGGGGCACTTCCACTGTGTGACTGGATGTGCAGCGTTTTCCTTTTGCAGCACGTTTCTGTTTATGCAACACATCCACGTACATGCAGCTCGACTGTGTTTGTGCACGTCATCTGCACCCGTGGGCCACCGTAGTATTCTGTTTTTCAGACGTGTCCTCTGCTCTCGGTGATAACATCCAGGATGTTCACGTTCTGTGTTGCAGTCAACAGCCAACAACACCCTGACATACGTGAACTCCTTCTCTTCAGGCAGCGACTCTATAGATGGATGGAGAAATGGTTTTAGCAGGTTCTATGTGATTAATCATCAAACGCTTTTGTTCCCTCCTGAGAGAAGGAGCTGCTCTCCGACTGCAGCTCCATTCTGGGCTCCAGATGTTGAGAAGAAAGAAGAACGCGAGGAACAAAACGGCCACCGGAGAGCCCATTACCTCACCGTAAAACCAACACCAACAGCAAACAAACAACAACACAAAAACTATTACTATGTGTGAGGAAAAGGCATAATTACTTTGGTGAAATAATTGCCTTCATAACAGCGCGGTCCCCAGACACATCCACGGCCTGGCCTGCCTCCCTCCCTCCATCCCCACCGCCAATTATCCAGCAACAATCAGGGGGAGGCTCGCACGCTAACAGCTCCACACAACAACAAGGACAACCTGCCGCTGGTTAGCCCCTTTCTTCTTCTGTCCTCCACTGGTTTTCACCTCTCGGACTCTCCTGCTCGCTGAGGGCTGAGGAGACGGCGGGGATTTGGATGTTTGTGCAGCGCCATTAAACGTCTGTACTTCCTAACAAGCTTGGAGATGACAGCACATGGACAAAGACAGACGCCACGGTCACCAGAAACCATCAGAAGAACAAGAAGAGAGGTGGACGTCTGTTGGCTGGCAGCACATCCCTCCATCCTGACTCCAACAACCAGACGAGCCGGATCTGTCGAGCGCTGCTGGAAGCTCCTTGTCCAACAGTAAACAGCTATTTGCTTCAGCGAGCTTGTTTAAACAGCTAATCAAACTCTCGCGTAAAGCCGAAAATCCCAACACCTTCCTACGATGTGTATCCTCACCCGATCCCTCCCCCTCCCCGCATCGCACAACACTTTCCACGCCTAATCTCGCAAATCAATGTCAATTACATCCTGATTATGTTTAGTGTGCCTAACCATTTGTCTTGATTTGGGAGCCATGTAAGTGTGGAAATCAGCAACCCGTGTAGGTGCCGGTGGATATTGCGAGTGCAGGCGGGGGCGTCGCGGTGCCACGGCGCCGTATTGTAACTTTAAAGGTCATGTTTGACTGTTTCTGCATCATTAGATATGAAGAGTAGTTCTGATTTATTGGAAACACAGAAAGGTCAAGCGTGACCACTCCCGCTCTGCCTCTGCCGCTCGCTCAGGTCACAGTTGTGCTTAAGTTCCGTGTCACACTGTGAAGACAAAATGGCAGCAGCCGAGGGGCGAGCGCCGCACACACACGCCGCGGCCGGCGCAGCGGGTACCGGCCTCGGTGTCGTCCACATGTCACTACGCCTTTGCTTTGCCATTTCACGTCCTGCTCAGGTTGAGATGCACTGACTCCTCGTCTCCTGCATCTAAAAATACACTCCGTGGACTTCATCCTGCCTCTTCTGCCGTATTAACTGTTCATAACGCCGAAGTTTTGCCAAGTGCACATAAAAGAAACAGACACCCAGCATTAAACTAATGAGTGTAATCTCCGTTAATACAGCCTGTAATCTACTGCGCCTGCACTAGTGTTGCACCGGGGGATTATAAATACTACACAACTGCTCTGCTCTGTATTCATGTTGTTGTTTGTCTGTCATGGTGTGATTTTATACGTCGTAATTGAAAATACAATTCTGCTTTGTAATACTCGTCGCTAAATAGCTGAAATGAAAACAGTAGTTTTCAGATGTGCTCCTGCACCTGCAGGTCCAACACCTGTGTGATTGTAAGTAAGGACGGAGCGTCTTAAAGGAGCAGCGAGTGTCGGAGAGCAGGTCTGGTCTGCATCCATCTGCACTGAAAAAACCAAAGAGCAGCAAGAATGGAGTTAAAACCAGAATCAGTTCTGGGCTTTTGTCTTTATTACAGTTTATTATTTACTTTGCATGTGTTAATTAGAAACTCAAAGCAAAGCCAAGC
>NW_007579786.1:83205-108180 GCF_000690725.1 Stegastes partitus
TGTTCTAACAACACACTAGTTATTATAACAACTATGAACAATAATGAACAACTAATGAGCCTTCCAGCATCAAGCCCTCCTCGTATCTGGACCTCCGTCTGGACAATCCAACAGCCTTGATATCCGACATAGAAGAAGGTTTTACATCTAGAGTCGGATCATCGAGTCACGACTGTTCTTAACTCACACCAGGTCGATCAATGAGCTGATCGGTTTGGTTATTGTCTGGATGGGTATTTGTGACTTTACTCTTGATTGATTGATTGAAATTCGATTAATGTTCTCAAACGCCGACCCTCATCCTGAAATCATTTGGTAGATTCTGCAGATCGAGGAGTGTTTCTGCATTAGCGCAGCATCAGTGGACGATTTACTGAAATGAAATGAAAAACACTTTATTTATCCCAGAAAGGAAATTCAATACTTCTGTCCTTTCATGGGAGTTCTTGGAGTTGCCCTCTCACACATGCAGTAGACACATTCTCACTGATGGAGATGCTCTGTTTGGTTCAGGCAGGACGATGCAGGAGGCAGATGATGCTACAGGTACCCCGTCATGCAGTTAGTCTGGAACCAACGGAGTCCTGATGTTTCTTGGGTTCGTCCTCACTGACTGAATTTTCCAAATCTCAGTTTCTGTGTCTCTGCACCACGTTTTTGTCTAAACGACACCTTTTGGATGTTTTTCTGTTTCTGGTTTTGCAGCAGCTACGTGATGAACCCGTCATTAACATGGGCTTGGCTGTGGATCCTCCAGACGATGTGCTGCTCACACACGGCTTCTCTCAGACATGACACAGACTTTCAACTCTGCAGCTGGCGGCTTGAAGTTCACTCAGCGTCTGGTCCAGCTGATTGGGACGTTTCTGTCGGCGCGTACAGCTTCTCAGGGTAATGTCTTGAAAGTTTCAGGCTGCAGAGCGTGTGAGGAAACACAATCTGTACTGTCATCGTTTAAAAAAACAACCTGAGCAGATCTGGTCTGTATCCACCGCCCCCACACCCACCCAGCATTTATTTATTTACATCTGAGCTGCTGGATCCTGTCTCACTTCCATATTCAAATGGTAGTCAAATAGTGAACAAAACAGTCAATCCCTGATAGAAAAAGTGTAATAATAAGCCACTTAGCAGCAGGGATGAAGAGGAGAGCCAGTGAAGGAATGGAGGGACCAAAAGGGCAAAGAACTGTGCAAATATTTACTTCTGCATTCAGGGCGAAAAAGGACGGATAATTAGAATGACATTTAGCATAGCCAACGGGTTCCGGCAGGGTTGTCCAGCGCCGGTGTTGGCTTTTGTTTGGCAGCACATCATTAAATATCAACATGGCATCAATCTAGGGGCTGCGGCCGTGAACTCTGGGCCAAACACATGCTCATCAGCGGCGCCGTCGGTGTCAGGAGAGCTGGAGGTGGGTGGAGTACCGCCGGCTTCCCTCAGCCTCCAAATGAGGTGAAACCGGTGCCTTCCGCTAATATGCAACTGACCCCTGACAAGCACTATATCACGGCTCAAGCTATGCAGAGGAATCCAGGAGGTCACATTAGCAGGCTAGTTATAGCGAGTGTCAAATGTCTGTCAGCGCATCCCGGCTAAAAGGCTGCAGGCACACAATGAATAGCTGAGATTTAATAAGTGACACTGGACCACTCATAATGTATGGGCAGCCATTAGCCATGAGGGGAGCAGGGCCTATCCATGACATGATCCCTATCTCTCTCCTCTTTTATTTCGCTCCCTCTTTGGCTCCACACTTGAATTAATGACACAGCCACCCCGGAGAGGAAGGGATCTAGTGCGCTCTCCATGTTATTCAAACAAGTCCTAACCCCGTTTCCACTCGGGGGTGGGGGAGGTCAAACGCGGCGGAGCAGTAAGACCAATACATACGAGAGCGTGGCTTTAACATAAAGGGCCGAGCAGCCTCTGCGTACGTCTCGGCATTAATGCAGATGGGCATATTGATCCTGGATGCTGACTCTGGAATGAAGCCGGTGGGTTTGAGCAAAGCTCATTAGGCCGTGCGCATCCCTCCGGCTGCAGCCGACAACAGAAACCCACAGAGATAAGAAGACACAACAACTAGAACACAAAACTCCAGTCACGTACATGTGTGTCTCAAAACTATGGAAATGCACACGTAAAGGGGAAGCTTGTTGAATATGTAGCCGAGCCTGAACCGTCTCTCCGGAGGGCTGTCGATCGCCAGCTGTATGAAAACAAGAGCAGAGTGGTGTACGCTGGTTCAGACCAACACACGGGCCGACCCGACTGCTCGCATGGAAACCTCATTTAAATTCAATGTATATGGATCATGTTAATGTAGAGATGAATCCAGCAGCTCACAGTGAAGAAGTAACGTGTTAAACATCTGCTCCGTCCACACGCTGACCTCTGGCTGTTGGCTGGTCCTTCAGACCATCGTGTCGCCTGCTGCTGTCAGCTCACACCGATTTAAAGCAGCAACGGACATCATGAACGTTTTCACCCTCATTTAAAGAATCTGGGACCTGCTTCTTAGAGATCGAGAGCCCATCCTCAGTCCTTCTTGAAAGAACATCCTTTTCAGGGTTGTTGTTGTTTTTTTTGGCAACTTTTCCTTTTTTTAGTTATATTTTTTATTAAAAGCTACGAGACACGACCAGATGCTAGTTGCACATATACAGTGAATACAGAGTCAATAACACCAATACCCAGAAAATGACTAATATGAAACTGTGGCATTTCTTGTATGTAAAAATAACGACAACAAATAGAGAGTAAACAATAACAACTGTAGCGTTGGACGTCACAAAGTTGGAAAAATTCAAGTAATTATTTATGAGAAAAAAAACAAAAAACTAACATCCGTGTCCAGACGGGAAACCTGAAAAACACGCTCTGCACCATGTCAGGCTTATAGGGTTTAGTATGTTTCCCCTCTGATTCCAGTGTGTAGCAGATAGGTCCATCTTTACATTCACTGTGAAGGTGATCTTCTCCATTTTGTGAAGGTCTGCTGTTATTGGAGTCCAGTCCTGGACGGCTGCTTCTCTGCACCCTTCATGTCTTTTAAAGGCCCTTTTGCTGCTTCTTGGCAACTTTTTAACATCATTTTTACATGAAAGATGAAGAAGAAAGTTTGTCCTGGAAGAGCAGTGACATGTTTAGATGGTTTTCTCAGAATAATAAAGCATCTTTAAGCCTTGCAAAATAACTCTGTTTTAGTTTCATTGTTGTCCATGACTGACACCATCGTAGCCTCGGCTCATGTTATCCTGCAGTGAAGCATGCAAGCCGCTGCTGTTTATACACATTTACTCTGCAAAATAGGAAAACTAACCAACTTACAAACATCCATCCATCTTCTTCCACTTCTCCAGGTCTGGTGGTGGAGGCAGCAGGTGGAGCAGGTCATTCCAGATCTCCGTCCCCCCGGCGATGCGTTCCAGCTCTTCCTGGGGGATCCCAAGGTGCTCCCAGGCCAGCTGAGAGATATAATCCCTCCATCGGGTTCTGGGTCTGCCCCGGGTTCTCCTCCCAGGTGGATGTGTTCAGAAGACCTCCAGAAGTCTCTCCGGAGGCATCAGATGTCCAAACCACTTCAACTGGCTCCTTTCGAGCTCCCGCCAGATGTCCGAGCTCCTCACCCGATCTCATCTCGTCCTTTCGGTCACGACCCAAAGCTGGTGACCATAGGTGAGGGTTGGGATGTAGATGGACTCTCAAATCCAGATCTTGGCCTTGTGGCTCAGCTCTCTCTTCACCACGACGGTCCGGTACAGCGCCGGGCCGCCTGTCCACCTCGCGCTCCATTTTCCCATCACTCATGAACAAGATCCAGAGATACTTAAACTCCTTCGCTTGAGGAAGCGACTCCCCCCCATCTGGAGGAGCCAGTCCACCGGTTTCAGGCAGAGGTCCGTGGCCTCGGACTTGGAGGTACTGATCCATGTCCCTGCCACTTTGCACTCGGCTGCAAACCGCTCCACTGCATGCTGAAGGTCACGGTCTGATGAAGCCAGCAGCATCCTGAGGTCCCCAAACTGGACACCCTCCTCACCCTGACTGCGCCTTGAGATCCTGTCCATGAAGACCACGAACAGGATCGGGGACATGGGGCAGCCCTGGTGGAGTCCAACACCCACTGGGAACAGGTCCGACTTATTGCTAAGACTCTTACAAACAAAAATAACAAAACATTTAGTCGGTAAAAGTATCATCTGCCACTGAATGTTCACTTAGCTTTACAGCCTTTACTGGACAGTACCGATGATGATGTCATCATGGGTCCACAGTTACGTCCAAATGCTTGTTTTATTGTCATAAGACCTCTTTAATCCACCACCACGTACACGTGATCACATACAGTAGTGACTGAAGGTATGTGTGCAGCCTGACCAGCAGGTTCCTCCTGAACTCCTACAGATCTTTAAATGAACAGTAACATGAGAGATAGAAGAAGGACAGATGTATGGAATCATCTCAGCTCTGAGGTTTTCAGTCTCATTATTGCAGAGATTTGTGCACAGCCAGCTTCACAGCCTCGTTTCAAAAGAGCACATCAATGGATGTTGTTGTCATGGTTTCCTTTGTTCCAGCCTGCTAGAAGGAGTCACTTTGGATCACTGTAAACTTGCAGTTGCTAAGAAAGCGCGTTGTTAAGTGACGGCCGGCGAAGCTGCACTGCAGGTTTCTGCAGAAGAGAGGTGACGCGAGGACAGCGGATCTGTGGCGGACCAGCAAAGGCTCTGTAACCTTTAGACGGAGGGTGAGGACGGACGAGGAAGAAGAAAACTGCTGTCTGTTTGAAGTTGTGTCCGGCTGCTGCTGAATTTCATTCTGAGGAATATCCCGCTTGTTGTTCTGAGCCCACCATCGCTATAGTAACACGTTTCCTCTAATCGTGTTCAGCTCCATAAGCTCTGTGGCGTGGAAGTCAAACAGATCAAGTGTTCAGGAAGCTCGTGTCAGCTCCTGGTTTTTTTAATAAAAGCAATTATTTCATTTAAACGCCAAAACAGAAGAATTGATTAGCTTAGTTTGAAGCAGCAGCCTTCAGGAAACACATGCTTCTGCCTCTAACGCACACATCAGGCCAGGTCACATGTCACATCAGTCCAGGTCACATGTCACATCAGTCCAACTGTACGTCCACTGTAGTACAGCACATGGAAATCAGAAATATCTCTGCTGACTCAAATCGACCCGTTACGCTGCACATTGGGCCGATACGTTGTCTTTAGTTTCACTACCATCGTCTTCGCTGCTAACGCTGCTATACACTAGCGCATTCACTGCTAGCCGTTAGCAGCATTCGCTAAGCCAAAGTTCGTTAGTGTTGAAGGGGTTAATGATTAAAAGCACTTTGTTTTTTCCAGTGTACCTGAAGTTTTATAGAGTAAATGTACACACGAGGATTATTTAATGTCAAAGTGGAAGCAGATTTCTGCAATGTAATGTCAGTTCATTAAAAACTTGTCTAATAACTAATAATCAGTATTTTCTGCCTTCTAGTCGGTCTTCAGTAGATGCACCAGGTCTCAGTCAGTGTTGCACATCTGGACGTGGTGATTTTTGCTGAAGCTCTTTCCAGTCACACAGAGACTATGAGTGAGCAGCTCTTCTTCAAGCCGGCCACAGATTCTCCATCGGCGTGACTTCTGGGCTCTGCCTCGGCCCGGAGCTTTCACCTCGCTGTGGTTCAACCGTGTCCATGTGCTTTTGGCTGAATGCTACGAGTCATTCAGGGAAACAAATCTCCTCCCAAGGTGCAGTTCTCCTGCAGAGTGCATCAGGTTCAGGATCCCCTGTCCTGCAGACATTGTACTACAGACCTTTACAAACCTGCTGAAAAGAATCCCCACATCATGATGCTGCCACCGCCGTGCATGGTGGCGGTGATGCTGCGATGATGTTCAGCACATTCACTGTGCTCAGATGACTTCCATTTCAACAGCTGTGTGACTTCTAGCACCAGCTGGCTGCAGCTGTGTTGACTATAAAGGGATGAACAGTTCTGCATTTTAAAGTTTATGTTTTTAAATAGCCGGCACTCATTTGTGGACATGGAATCTTTTTTTTTTCCGTAGATGATGAGTCTGTGTGATTTGTAGTTAATGTGATGCAACATGAAAACACATCCTCTTACATGAGTTTCAAAATGAACTCAACAAGAAAACTGCAGGGACGAGGTGAAACCTGGAACAATGGCTGTGGCTGACTGCTCGTCCCCTCCTGCCCTCTGCAGTCCATCCTACATTCTGGACGGCGGCGTTTGAAATAATCTCATCTCAAAGACTCAGACTGACTTTAGTGCGTCCATGAAAAATTCATCTCCTGGAAGTTTTCGTCCTGTCATCTTTAAAATTCTGCCTCTAAGTCTGTCACCGAGAGGGAGAAAAACAACAGGACCGGCTGACTGGTGTGGACAGTGATGGAAACTTTCTTTGCTGACGGGCAGCAGGTCTGTCTCCAGGACGCTGGCCGCCGCAGAACGGACTGGAAACTATTTGCTGAAACTATGGGAACCTGTGAGCCATTTATCAGGTGGACTGTAATGAACAAAAGCACTACCTCAGAACTTTCTGTCCGCCGTTCAATACCATATCTGTCCTGTGTTGCTATCTAGTTAGTGCTGCTCTGAGGGATCGCCCTGTCTGACATTTGGGCCTCGTCAGACAGAGTGATAGATGATTGAGGGGGCTGAGGTAACACGTCTACCTAAACGCCTCCTCTGTTGAGGGATTCGGAGCTTTCTTACTCAACCACGTCCTTTTATATACGAGCGCTGGCTCTGGGTAGCAGCGAGCAGCCAGTTTGTGAGCAGTCCTGCAGAGATTTGTTGCAGCACAGATTCTATCCAGAGATCAGTTAAAGAGAGCCGTCTCAGTGCCAAACATGTGAAAGGTTGTTTTTGCAGCTTCAAGGACCAGTGTGCAGATTTAAGGGGAGAGATTTCTATTATTATCATGTCCTGGTTGTTATTAGCGTCCAGTCACTTTAAGTTGTCATTTACAGTCATGACTCCATAATGGACCCTTAACAATCCTAAACCTGCTATCTGACAGGTTTTTAGGAAAAACCAACAGAACCCATAAAAACAGCCTTAACATAGCGACAGCCTTGGATTGTGACTCCGACATGACATTTAATGTCACCAATCAGGATGACGGCGTATTATCTGACTGAACAATCCCACAGATTGGCTACGTTCACACTGCAGGACTTGATGCTCAATGAGGATTTCTTTGTGACTTCCTTCACGTTTCCACTTCAATGCGACTTGTATGTGATCTGCTGTGTGAACTTCATACGAGCCAAAAGTGTCCCGCATGCGCACAAGAGGACACGACGACGTCACACGCAGCGAGCGTGCTCAGTGTTTATGGAAGTAAACATGGATGGTAACGGTGGAGCGTATCTGCCACTCCCCCGCCGCCACCGATGGAGGAAACAGAAGTGTGAGCGCTAACTAAACTAGCATCAGCAGCCAAGTACTGCCTGTGTGTTCTGGACACTTCCACCCCGTCAGAGCGCTGCCCCGGGGTGGAAGTGTCCCCCGACCCGCTGAATGTTCTGATATTCATCATTAATTGGATCAGTTGTTGTTCAGACTGTCATGAAAAGACAAGATACAGGTCTTATAGGGGCAAAAAAAACAAATAAAAAATCAGATTTAGGTTCCTTCAGCTTCTGTCTGAACGTGTTTCACTAGTTATTATAACAACTATGAACAACTAATGAGCCTTCCAGCATCAAGCCCTCCTTGTATCTGGACCTCCATCTGGACAATCCGACAGCCTTGATATCCGTCATAGAAGAAGGTTTTACATTTAGTGTCGGATCATCGAGTCACATCTGTATCGGTGAGCTTAGACTGAGCCCTTCACGTCTCCAGAGGGAGTCAGTCCTCTTCCACTGAGCCCACCATGATGCACCTTTATGTTTCTACGGTAGTCCAGGATGGACGAGCCCTTAAATCCATTGGTGCGGGAAACAACCTCCAAGCAGCACCCTCACGCTGAAAATGACAAGTCTCACCAAGAAGATGAAGATTGTGCACAAAGGTCCTGATTGGATCTCTTTTAATGACACTGCTCATCTCCCAAAACCATCCAGCATCACCATATTAATCATCTGTTGTTGCTCTGGCAGACTCTTAGCTGCTGCTGGATTCTACGACACAAAGACGTCTCGGGCTGAATCTCTAAACGCACCCACTGAGAGTTTCTGCAGTGAGGAGCTGTCTGTTCTTTACCTCCACCTTTCAAATCAAGTAAAGGTGAAGCTGCTGAATGGACAATGTTGATGACGTGATCAGCAGCGCTGCCTTGACCTGGGAGGGAAAATCTCATTCTGCTCACACAGAGGACACAAAGACACACTTTAGAGCCTAAATGGTAACTGAATGGACAAAATCCTCATATTTACAGCAATATGTACGGGAATGAAATCGCAATAAAGTTCCATTATTAGGGTCCGAGCACTAACAGTGCAAGGACACGTTTGAAACCCTCGGGTATTATTATTATTATTATTATTATTAAAAAAAAAAAAAGTGAGCTTTTACAAGATTGAATTTCCCTTCTGGGATAAATAAAGTATTTTTCATTTAATTTCATTTATTATTATTATTATTATTAGTCTGTCTCCACCTACGAACTTCAGTGGGCACATGTAGGAGGTCAGGACGCACAAAAACGTCAGTTAGCACCAAGCCCTAACCCCAACAGGAAGTCCGCCATATTGAAAAAAAGATGGCGCCATAAAGCGCCATAGAACAGTGCGTGCTGTGTAACCAGCCTGTGTGCGCTCCAGTCTGCCTGAAACTTTACACGCCTGCTCTGAGCGTGTTTCCACCACAGCCCAACACGCACGCCGCCGCGGCCCGCCATAAAACAGGAAGTGGCTCGTAACTCGTGCTCCGATCTGCCCGAAACTCAACATGTCGGATCAGAGTCCCGCCCACAGCACGTTTGCGCCACACCCCGACAATCGTACGGTGAAGACCCGTCCATCGCCGCTCGCTGCTTTAATTTGATTTGGAATATATTTATTCGGCCTCTGATCCTAAAATCTGTCCTAAGCAGAGAACAAGGCTGCTGCACATCAACTCCTATCAATAAACTGCATTATTGTTTTAAAATCATTTATTAATCCTTCATGATATGTGTCATAATTTATTCTTTAACGCAATAAATGCTCAGGCAGTTATGAATGCGTGCACACACCACACACACACACACACACACACTCTGGCTGGTATAATAGCAGAGCAGGTCCAGTGAGAAGAGCTTTACCATGCATGGATGATAGGCTTGGTTCTCCCTTTTACATGCACAAAGCCAATTCCCCAACCTCCATATCTCTGAGCTACACACAAACCAAACCACACACACTCACACACACACAGCTCTCTGCCTCCCTAGCTTTCCCTCTCTGATTGCAATTAGTGAATTATGCACTTGGACTTTGGCCAGCTATGCAGGATTAAATTATTCATAAATGTTAATAGGCACTG
This sequence comes from Stegastes partitus, assembly GCF_000690725.1. Classification (NCBI taxonomy): domain Eukaryota; kingdom Metazoa; phylum Chordata; class Actinopteri; family Pomacentridae; genus Stegastes; species Stegastes partitus. Next base: position 92,711 of record NW_007579786.1, read on the forward strand.
CCTCTCTCTCTCTCTCTCTCTCATTTCTCCAGTCCTCCTCCTGGGCCCCGGCTCATATAGCCCATGCTGGGGAGATAATATTGACCTTTTCATTGGGGCATGTTATTAGGAGCTGCTCTCTATTAAAACAAATGATGACATTGTCTGTAAAGCACAATACAATAAGTCATTTCAAAACGGATTACTTTAGCTTCCGCCCGGCGAGAGCACGAGTAAACTCAATACAGCTCTGGAAAGTCAAACTGAAATGAACAATGATGAATGAAGTAAACACAGCGTTTGCGTTTAGCAGCACAGGCATGTGATGCAGCAGCAGCAGTGCAGCCATTCATTACTGTCTGCAAGAAGCCTGTTTATCTCCAGTTTGGTATGAAAGCTGCAGCATGCAGCAGTTTTTAAAAAGTAGTGCATCGGTGTCACATTAATCGTTATATCTTGGTACCACATGATCACTTTAAACAGTTTGTTAACAGTATAATGCTATTGTTAGTGTTGTGTCTTCAAAGCTTCCAGCTCTGTCTGGGACATCCATCCATCATCTCTACACCTTAGTCCTCACTAGGGGGGCGGAGCCTATCCCAGCTGACTCAGGGTGAAGGCAGGTTCACCTGGACAGGTAACCAGTCTATCACAGGGCTACACTTAGAGACAGACAACCAAGCACACTCACATTCACACCTACGGACAATTTACAATCACCAATTAACCTCAGCATGTTTCTGGACTGTGGGAGGAAGCCGGAGAACCCGGAGAGAACCCACGCTGCACGGGGAGAACATGGAGACTCCACGAGGCGCTAACGGTGCTAACCACCGAGACACCTGCAGCCCCTGAGACATTATTTTCTCAGAAAAATGGCACCACTGGTTGATGATTGAATGTCTACATTGACATAGACCTGTGGTTATGTGAACAGTGAGTGAGTAGCTTGACGTTGTTATCGTCTTTCAGTGTATGCAGACGATTCAACGCTCTACATGGAGGCACTTAGAGTTTAAAGTTAACGTCTGTCTTGTATGTTGAAGTCAATGCTTTGCCCGAATGCATCAAAGATCAGACTGAGACACATTTTAATGCCCTGTCTTTGTTTTAAAATAACAGTCTGACTTCTGGCACTCGGTTCTGGTGCCATATGACCCACTATCGCACTGCTACTCAGTGAGATAGTGCTATTCTGCTATTTACAGGTGAACACTGGCGGCAGGTTGATGAGGCGCTCCAATGGAAGGCCCAGTTCAAGGAAATCTGACGTTTTGACACATGAACATGCCAGAAAATGTCTTGATGTTTGATTGTTCATTGAGACATGTTGCAGAATTTTTATTCATTTTTGTGTTTTAAAATGTTTCTAAATCCTCAAACCTTCTGATTATTTTTAGGTTTACATAAAGAGATTATCAGTTTGGTGTCAGACTTGAACCCACATTGTGTCTCGTATTCTCCTGCCTGAATGTGGTGTTGACTGTTGTTCACATCTCTGGCTGTCGTGTTGGTGACTGAGCTGCATTTTAGATCATGTAGACACCAAATAATACTGTCTTGAATATAAACAGTGTCTTCACCTGCTGCATGACTGGTGATCCTGTGCTAATACTAACAAGTCCTTAAACTAAATTGGAACCAACTGCTTGTTTTGTAAACCTGGCAGCACGACTGTGATTCAGTGTGAAGCTTCAGAACAGCTGCTGATCAGACCTCGTGGTAACAGACATTTTTAACAGTACTTCTTTTTTTGGCTTAATTTGGAGCACTTGGTGCTTTATCTGTAACTCTGAAAAGGATCAGCAAAAACTGTTAAAGCCTGTCTCTGTTTGCAAAGCAGCCCCCTTGTTTTGTGCCAAAACACAACGGACACAACGGAGACGGTTGCAAAAGTTGTTAATCTGTGAAAACAGAAAGTGATAAAATAGTCGTACAGCATTGATCTCTGCCGTCACGTTGCACTGCTGTGTGGTTTTTCATCCTTCTGAATACATGAATGCTTTCAGGGTGTTACTAATATTTGCATTCTGCTTCATGCTGTAACGTTTCAACACATGCTTAAGTGTGAATATGAAAATTAGCAGCCCTCCTTTCCTTCACTGCTTTGTCAAACATGCAACAGAGCGGCTAAGCTGCTGCTGGTCATTATGCACGTTGAAAGACCGGACAGCTTCACAGCTCAGTCCATCCGGCCGCCTGTCAATCACTCTTAAGTCCAGCATCCAGTAAAAGAGGGCGATTTGAGCGTCAGGCTGCGCAGCCAGGATGAGACTGACGGATGAAAAGAGAAAGACAAGATTAAAGCAGGAATCCTTGTCAAGTTGTCCATCCTCATTCCTGCTCAGAGCTCAAACATGGGAAGAACAAATCCTCCGACGGAGAACAGCTTATGGTTTGAAATTGCTTAGCCTCAGAGTTGTTTTGTTGTTTTTCCTGAAGCAGTGCCCTCCAGCTCCCTGTGCCGAGGTCTTTATGTTCGCTGCAATTACAGAGTGAAATAATGCAGCTGCTGTGTGCAAGAGGTGCATCTGAGTTTGTTCTGTTTCCACCACGGGCCGACCACGTCCACCATATGTGAGTTTACAAACTGTGACATTCAGTTTTTGAATTGTTGAAAAAAATGTGACAGATAAAAACCCCAGAGTGACGATCTGGATGACTTCAGCAAATCCACGTGGCAGCTGGTACCTGGTACCACCGAGCTGGTTCCAGTGCTCGCTCCTGACTCAGCACCAGTTCTTTGTGTGTCCACCGCCTCCAGGTTCTCAGAACTGGTGCTTTTCAGGCACCAACTCTTTACTGGGCCAGAGCTAAGCACCGTCAGGTTCTGGTTCTGGGGGCGGATTATCAGGACCACAGAGGCCGATGGATGGGACACAAGCTGTGATTTGTGTCATTTTTCTCCAGGACGTCTCTGGTCCGATCACAGATGTACTGAATGAGTCCCGCGACACACAGAAGTTCTGCACAAACTGTTGAAATCCGGTCCAACTGTGTCCCAGCAGCAGCAGCACAGTGGTGGAGACCAGAACTTTAATACCTTCAGTGTGCTGCAGTATTTAGGCTTAGAGATGAGATGTTCTGATGAGAAACGGAGCTCAGCTACACGCTGTTTGTTCTGCTCATAGAAAAGACCTCATGAGAACAATCACTGGGTTTCATCCTGGACAGATGTGACACCAGAACCTCCTGGTTCACTCTGTTAAAGTCATCTTTGGTCTGAGCACCGCGGCCACCAGCAGCAGCTAGCGCAGCCCGCTATATGGGGCGTTCAGGGAACATCGTAAACTGTAGAGTCTATGGATAAGAACATGTTCAGCAGGTCAGATGTTTCTCCTGTGACAAGGTGGGAGGTGAGACCAGATGAGAAAGTTGGTCACAGCAGTAAAACAGTCCGTCTGGAGTCCTGTGTGGACTTCTGTGTGACGCCAGCGTTGTTCAGTAAACGGCTCCGTATGCAGTGACGTACGGTTCTGACTGGACTCCTGCTGATGGAAAAGCAACCAGTTCTTAGATTGGAACCAACTAAACACTGGAACCAGCACCTGGTTCTTCTTGGTGGTTAACTGAGATAATTATAAAAAAGGGTTAAAGAATGTTAGGAAATGAATTATTTTTGTACAGCGTGCAGAAAAGTTGAGGTGGTGACGGTGAACTAGTGGTGAACAGCTGACTGAACAGCTGTATGGATGTGATGTGGAACCAGACTGCTGATGGACCAATGGTGAGACCCAGAGGTCAGCTGATGAATGTGGGAGGTGGAGGTGGGCTGAGTCCATCACACAGGAAGATGACAGCTGACAGGGGAAAAGAAAGGAAATGATTTCAAGATTGACAGAAACAAAGCGGTCGTCTAACAGAGGTTGTGGCAACACCTGCCATCCTTCAGTCGGCTGGCTGAGTTGGAAGCAGAGAAGGAAAACGATAGAGTAAGATCATGACGTCATTCTGGTTCAATTAGGTCTGTTAGCTAAAAACATGGCTTCCTCCTGATGTTGTACTACCAGCTGTGGACCTACAGTCTGTCTTTGTTCGCTGAATAATAATTAATAATAACTGTAATTAGTACATGTGAACAGCCCACTACCAAGAGTGTGGCCACATGTTTAGTTCATAACTTTAAGCGCTGTATGATTATTACACTCCGACAGTGTTGTGGTGTGTGAGACATGTTTCATGCCGGACTTATTTCCAGCTGTTGTGTGGCTGTTGCAGAAAGAGACACTGTTGAAATGGAGCTGGAACGCAACACTGTCGGATCCTGTGCACATCAGAATCAGAACCAGAAGCTTCTTTATTGGAATGTGTCGTGGTGAATGGGACCTGTACACAACAACAACAGGACAGGCATAAACATAGAATCTAGAGCTAAGAAATTCTCAATAAAATGTGTAAAAGTACTACATAAATAAACAGAACTGTGAAAAGAGACATTAAGTAATAAATTAGGACACAGTTTAAATTACAACATTGCACGTGTCCTGGTAGTGCAACAGCAGTCTGTAGAGTTTTACTGACTGTTCAGAAGAGATGCTGTTTAAAATACGACACACACACATTTCATTTCTAACATTGCTCTAACTTCATCCCCTTCATCCTTAAAGAGCCATAAAGCTACGACCACCGTCTCCTGTGTTGAAAGGTGTTTCCCGTACTGCACTGAGTCCGTCACCTCTACCTCGGCCGTCACGCTGTGCTGCCCGGTTGGATCAGGCTGACCTTGCTTCCTTTTCCCGGCGGGGGTCCATCTAGTCTTTGTGGAGGACTTCGGTAAAACTGAATGTGTAGCTGCGAGAGGCGAGATGAGCGCCGTAGACAAGATCACAAAGCAACGCTGTGATAAGAACATCAGTCAGGCAGCCCTGTGAAAGACGCTGATAGCATCCAGACGACGGAGTGCGAGCGGGCCGCGAGACGGAACCGATGATCCTGCTAATCCTTCTCCAACAGAGGATGTCCTTGACGTTGATATCAGCTAAGAAAGAGGCCGACCACACCATCAAAGCCCTGAAGAGAAGGCCACGCTGTCCATGCTAATGCTGTGACACCCGACCTTGACACCTCATCCGAGCTTTCCACGAGTCCTTTTCAGAAAAATGTGGCTCAGGTGGTAGAGTGGGTTGTCCTCTAAACACAAGGTTGGTGGTTCCATCCCCTCCACAGTCCAAGTGTCCTTGGGCCAGACGCTGAAGCTGAAGTTGGTCCCAGTGGCAGGCAGCAGCTCTGTCATCATTAGTGTATGAATGTGATCTACTCTGGATAAAAGCATCTGCTAAATGAAATTATCTCTACACCTTAACCCTCACTAGGGTCATGGGGGCGGAGCCTATCCCAGCTGACTCAGGGTGAAGGCAGGTTCACCTGGACAGGTAACCAGTCTATCACAGGGCTACACTTAGAGACAGACAACCAAGCACACTCACATTCACACCTACGGACAATTTAGAATCACCAATTAACCTCAGCATGTTTCTGGACTGTGGGAGGAAGCCAGAGAACTGAGACACCTGCAGCCCCCTAAATGAAACTGTAAATTGTAAAAACATCTGAAAAGGAAAGAAAACCTAAAATTGGGGCAAAGGACCTATTTGTTAAACTCCCCAGACTCCAAAACTATGACCATGGACAGGGGCTTATGGAGTTGTTTCTGCAGGGTCCTACTGGAGCTGACTGCTGTTGATCATGAGTCCAGACAGGAACAGGCAGCATGCCGGAGACTGGGCCGGTCCATAGAGCCGGTCTTTACTGTGAAGAACAACGTCAAGCAGCACATTGAAAGGAACACGTCTGTTCTGTGGATAATTGTTGTCTCTTCATTTTGCTTTTGTTGCTGTGAACAACGTGGAGGACACCTGTGCTCGCTGCTGTAGGTGTCAGACTGAACACACACGTTGTCTGCAGGTGTCTTTATGTTCACTTTGTCTTCTTTCAAGCCAAATTCCAGCCTGTCAGACAACGTCAATCATCCTTGAACCGTTTAACGGTCGCCGTGCTGAACGGTTTCCCGGCCGTCACAACACAGCTCACGCATAAGAACACGTAACAGGATGAAATCCCTCCAGCAGCCTTGAGTTCTGACATTTAAAAAGATGGCAAACTGCTATTGTGAGCATCCTTCCTATGAGATAGACAAACTTTAACTCACTGCCGTTCTTATGAACCAGTGGTGGGTGACCGTGGGCCCAGGCTGACATTTTGATAGAGACGTCCTGCGTAGGATAACATGCAAATTCAAACAGAGCTGCTGCTGCCGAGGCTACAGCACAGCTCATAGATGTCTTCCTCTCTCTCTCCAGGGCAGCGAGGCATGATGCTATCTATTACACAGCTCTGGGTATTTGCATTCCTGGTAGGTAGCCAGTGTTTTTAATAATGTCACAACAAATGATGCTCGGCTGCTGGGCGAGGCGGGAGGGGTTGGAGGCGGGAGGCGGAGGAACACCCTCACAGTTCGTCTGCATATGTGGAAGGAAGCAGCGCTGTCATCAGAAGGGGTGGAGGGAGGGGAGGAGGGAGGCAGCTGAATTTCAATGATGTCTTCATTCATTTGGCGAGGTGTGGACGGAGGTGGGCGGAGCTGCACCACATACATCTGGAGTGTAGTCGATGATATGCGAGTAGACGTGTGGCTCTGGCCAACCCGTTGGAGAAAGTTTGAAAGTATTACATGATCCTCATTCAGAAACGTCCTGCAGGAACTTCCCCTCTTTAAGGAAGTAAATATACAGAGTTGTGGAAAAGTATTTCACGGATGTCTTCTATTTCTCACACAGAAATATTCCACATCACCAAACTTTTATGTATTTATATGCATATACGAGGTGTTCTTTATTCTTATTAGGATCCCCATCAGCTCCCACAGAGGGGGTTCTGGTCTTCCTGGGGTCTCAGGGTAAAAATAAAAATTACAATTTACAAAACATTAAAAATACATAATAAATAGCAAACATTTCATTGATAATGCCAGAATGAAATTATTGATCCCCCTGTGGGCTCATGCACAGTATGACTCCAGTGTCCAGTGAACTCCCCAGTACAGGACGACATACTTCAGTCCTTCCACATTTTCAGCAGTTATTTTCTGACATATATAATATGTTCAGAAACAAATCTCTGAATTTCCTCGATACAAACAACAACATTATACGACATCTGGTTTGACCAAAGACTGTTTTTCCACCAACAGTGTGTTCTGGTTGGATTATTCGTTCTGACATATGGTTACAGATCTGTGCAAATAAAAGCTTTATTAATGACATCATGAGTTGTATTTTTACAGAACACTTGACTCTGAGGAGATGTGAGACGTTCCCAGTGACCTGATGTACAGAAAGAATCAGACTGATGCTTCAGAAAGCCGCCGCTGCTTCTCCTCACCCACCTCAGCATGTTTATCAGTTCTAATCAAATCAAATCCTTCCTCTGTTCTCGTTTCAGTTCTCAATTAACAAGCTTTTCTTATTCGCTTCCATTTCCTCGTTGAAATGCTGTTTGCCTTGAAACCGCTACGCCCGTAGCGCCGTACCTGACTCACACTTTGTGCTGGAGCTTTGAAATAAATTCAAGGATTCCTATTTAAGCTTTGAAAACCTTGGGTTCACAGTCACATAAAAACATACGCATCCCCACACATACCAGAGCCCTGGCTGCACACTTCTATTGAGGACTAAAAGCCAAGACACAGTAATCACGGAGGTAGATTAGCATAACGATACAAAGCAATGGGCCACGCTTTGGCTGCTCGTCAATGCAAAACCATGACCTCCTATAATTACAACAGGCAGGAGGCTTCCAAAGAGGTTTTTAGGATGTGTGTGTGTGTGTGTGTGTGTGTGTGTGTGTGTGTGTGTGTGTGTGTGTGTGTGTGGTTGCCCTTCACATACAAGTATAAATGAAATGTGAAATAACAACGTGTTATCATTATCTGAAAATGTGATGAGTTTGTTTGATGGCCACAGCCTGACTAAACATCACAGGAGGAAGGAGGCCGGGCTGCTGGAGGACGGCTTCACTGCACAATTAAATGAGTGCATGAACGCACACATGCATTTAAAACTGTATGCATGTGTAAATGTAAAGTCAGACGCCTGAAGATGGGCTGTGGTGGTCGTTCTAGCCGACCTTTATTCCCAGTTGATCCCACTTGAATGCCAACCGTGATACTGTGGATGCAGTAAAATATCGTTCTTGTGTTTTGCAAAAGAAAATAAAATGAAAATATGACGACGCTCATACCAGCTGTGGGTTTACTGGAAGTTTTCATCTTGGCTGTACTAGATGCTTCCTGTTGCCTCATGTCTCTGTGTTCCATGTATCATTAACCAAGCTGAGGAACATGAAGAACACAATTGGTTTGTTTGAGATGGTGGAAGGTGTCTCAGTGGTTAGCACCGTGGCCTCACAGCTAGAAGGTCGCCGGTTGGCGTCCCGGTGAGGACACCCGGGATCTTCCTGCATGGAGTCTCCATGTTCTCCCCGTGCAGCGTGGGTTCTCTCCGGGTTCTCCGGCTTCCTCCCACAGTCCACAAACATGCTGAGGTTAATTGGTGATTGTAAATTGTCCGTAGGTGTGAATGTGAGTGTGCTTGGTTGTCTGTCTCTAAGTGTAGCCCTGTGATAGACTGGTTACCTGTCCAGGTGAACCTGCCTTCACCCTGAGTCAGCTGGGATAGGCTCCGCCCCCCATGACCCTGGTGAGGATTAAGCTGTGTGTAGATAAATGATGGATGGATGTTTGAGATGGACTATGCCTTGTCTCAGGAGCAGGCGGCAGCAGCAGAGGATGCTGTTAACAGTCTTCCTTTGTGGTTCATGGTGGAGCCGTGCTGTGTTTTCTTGCTTCGGGTTACACTGGACGGCTGTTCTGTTGATTCTCTCTCTTGTTGAAGCACCAACATGGCTGCCGTCTTGTCCTCTTGTCTTCTTTCAGATGCTTACTGGTGACCATTATCTCTGAATTATCCGCTGACTTTACATGTAAAGCCCAGTGTAACGGTGACAACATGTTTCTGACTATCTAGTCATCATACTTACATTTGAAACATGATTTGCTGCCATCTGTGGTTCTGTGGGCTGATTGTTCATGTCCAAACTCATGTCACATACAAGACTCTAACACAACTAAAACTGCTGCTGAAACTCTAAAGGGAGTTTCTAACATATTTCTTCACCTTGGCTGCAGTGGATCTTTGGGTTTATAAATGTACGACAGCAATCCATCCATGCCAAGAGAAGATAAAACATAAGACCTATGACAGCCACTGGTTGATTGTGTGGTTATTTGAATCACAACAACAATGTGTGAATGCTCTGATGGTGAAGCCCCTGTCTTTCAGAGACAATCCACCTCTAATGCCTTTAACATCACCGCTGATACTTTAATTCATGGCCCTGGGTCCATGCAGTGAGTTAAACTGTCCTGCCTGTGCATAACGTCCATACTTCTGTACACTTTATGCTGAAAATACACTCTTTATAACAAAATACTTAAAGCTGGAAGGAACATATAGAGTCTAAACCAATAGCAGCGGGCTACGGAGAGGCGGGTGACGATGGTTTGGCTTTCACATCATCTGGCATCCTGAGTTTGCCGGATTAGAGGTGACGCGGTACAACTCCTTCTATCAGCGTAATTGCTCTGGGCACAGGGAACTATTTTCAGTCCAGGAGGAAAGAAAACTCCGGTTGGTGTCTTTTGTTCGTTGGCCAAACCCGCCGTGGCCCCTTCATCCAGCTGAGGGCCCCTTTGAAGCCTCCTGCCAGGGAGAATTACTTTGTCACATCCTTAGGACGAGGCTTTGATCCCGGGTCCACGGAGCCAACATGTCGATGTCTATCATAGGTGTGTGTGTGTGTGTGTGTGTGTGTGTGTGTGTGTGTGTGTGTGTGTGTTGAAGCCACCCTGTTCTGGCTACAAGCATCTGGACACCCTTGTGTTCTTGTATATATGCATCGTGTCCTGGTTCTTGTGTATCTGGATCACTGACCTTCACTTCACTGCAGCATTGTTTAGTTTGTCTTTGGTTTTCTTTGGGTTTTTTGTTTACTTGTAGAATGGTCTGATGAATCAAAAACACGACATAAAAGAGGTAGATTTAGGTAAACAATGTAACGTTGCACTGCTGCAGCCACCAGTTCCTACAGTTTCAGTGCTGAGTCAACGGCACCAATAGCTGGAGCCAGAAGGACTGATGTCACACCGTGATGTGAAAAAGACCTGATAGACTAGATTTAAACATTTAAAAATAAATACATATCTAAAATGTTGATGCTGAAATTAAAAACATGACCAGTTTCAACACCATCGATCTTGCAGAACAGTCTGATGTCAGTGTGTTTCCTGGCTCAGAGTGGCCTGTCCAGGAAGATTTCAGTCCACGTGATACAACAATGCCCATTATGCTTGAATAAAGTAAACCCCAATTTACAAAACTGGTCAGAAAGTTATCCTTGTTTTTCAAATCTCGTATTAATTCAGCCTGGAGAACCCCTGCACCCTCACTCTGGGATCATTTGGATGCCATTAGTTGCCTCGTAGTCAAGTAGTTGGATGTGGGGAAAACGAGCCGGCGTAAAGCCCCTCGTATTTGACAAGGGCTAAATTGCGGACTGGATTGGAGCATCTCCGAAATGCCAAGACTTTAGGGATACCAAATGGCTCATCGTGGCGCAGTCAGTCTCATTAATGGTGCCTTCACCTCCCAGCGTTTGGGACTTAAAGGATGTGCTTCTAGTGACGAGGCCCCGTGCTTCAGCAGGTCGGGGTGGATGGACGGGTCAGAACACGGGACTTCACAGCCACTCAGTTACCTGGTTTCATAACATTTCTCATCGAACCCTTTGGAATTAGACGTATTGTAATTACTGGACGTGCTGATTTGTAGTTTCCAGAGTTTAATGTACATCATGTACATTTTTGCTACACGAGCTATATCCAGTATTGTGTACGCTCAGGGCAGGAAATATGAGACACTGAGTGGGAGCTTTAGCTTAAGGTCCAGTGTTTTAGATCCAGCGTCTGTGAGAACAAGTAGAACCCGATGACAGAAATGCCTGGGTTAGTGTGATGCTGCTGAACTTCACTTTCTGTCAAATCGTCACTGTGACACGTTCACATCGGTGCTGCTTACCATTTAAATCACTGCTATACCCCTCCAATAACCCGCCACCAGCATCCCACCAGTGTCCCTCCTCAGAAATTATCCCCATTGGTTGAAGACATGTGGCTGAGGCAGTTAGGCTAAATCCAAATCAATTCCTCTCCAAAGGCCGTAGAAAAGCACCAAATCAGTTTATGCTCTGCTAATACAATCAGCCTGTGGGTGGGGAGAGGATGACTGTGCCATCATGTCTTCCCTAATTTCATTTCTCCAGGCAGGCAGGCAGGCAGACGGGCCGGCCTGCTTGGTGGGGCTGGTGCTGGAGGGATGCCCACTGCCACCAGGCATGACTGGATGAGATCAGTGCCAAATACCAAGGCTGTCAAAGGTTTCAGAGGAGAAAACACAAAGCCAAAAGCCCAGGCTGTGGGGACAGTAGGAGGGAAAAATGAGGTGTGACAGAGAGAGTTGGAAGATTGGAAAAAAAATGGGACGAGTAACAGCTGATGGAAGATGCAGGTTATGAAACAATCTGACCTGAGCTGAGGTCCTCTGAAACCATCTTCTAGTCCTTGGTGATGGTTTCCTTAAAGCCATTAAGAATTTAAGGCAGATTTCCTAAAAGCAGCATTGTTAGAACTGTCATTTATAAACAGACTTCAGCAATGACAGGGTTCGGCCGGGGTTCTGTTCTGATTCGCTTTTAAAGCCAGAAGTAGGACCAACTAGAAAAGCCCTCTGAGAGCTCAGACCTCCTCCAAGCAGCTCATCTCCACCATGTTGTGATCTCCAGCCGGTGTTAAAGTCCTGATTCATTTATCTACGCTGTTAGATTCATGGAGGATCAGAGCTAACAGAGCTTTAGCATTGAGTTAGCATTGATATCATTAATAACGAGCTGACGGAGTGATGAACACTCATTCTGGACTCTACAATATTTTGTACACTTTGTTCTGCAGTTCCTTACTGGCTTTAAGCTGTTAGCTAATGCTATGCTAGCTTAGCATAACTACAGCGATGCTGTTGCTAACATAAACAGACAGGGAGGAACTTAAGCTAGGTTAGCACAACGTCACAACGTGGTTCTGAGCTGATCCGTCAGCAGCTCGGCTCAGCCCACTCCTGTGGTGCTGCCTGGCTGTAACTTCCTCCTGCACTACTGAGAAGACAGCGGTGAGGGCTGAAGGACTGAATGGAGTCAGAGCTCCATCTAGTGGACAAACGGAGCAACGACAGCATTGTGAGACACCTAACAACATTTAGTGTTTTATGAGAGAACAACCAGACGGTGAACCAGAACATCACCAGAATGTAACCATCTGTTCATTGTGTCATCATCAACATTTCACGAAAATTTCATGAAAATCCGTTCATAACTCTTGCTAACAAACAGAAAAACGCCGGCTAAAACATGACCTCCTTGGTGCCAGTTAGACCTCCAGGACAAATGTCTTCGCCCATGTTCTTGTGTAGATGATGAAACCTCCTCCAACCGCTGAGCGAATCCCAAATAAGACATATTCTGAAGTTGTTTCCAGGAAATAGTCCCTCCCCGTCCTCACATGTCGCTGATGTGAGTCTCTGCTTTGGCCTCCTCCAGAATGTGTACTCTTCCTGCCTCTCTCTCCAACCAGCCCGACCCCCTCGCTGCAGCTCAAGGACACCAGCTCACTCGTGAATCTGCCTAAACATGATGCTGTGCTGTGTTGGATTACTTCAGCCATAAAAATGTTTGGAAACAGAAAATTTCCGCCTGCAAAGGGACAGAGTTAAGTTACACCCTGAATTTGTTGCATGTGAAAGTCTTCATCTGTGTGTTTGTGAGGAAATAATATCCCTCATGTCCACCACCAGCTGATGTTGTTTTACAGAAGGACACCGTTATCAGCAAACAAACTGAACGTCAGTGGAAGCAAATGCTCGTCCAAAGCATCGTATGATTGCATGAAAAGCATTTTAGCCACCAGTATCCTGACATGGCCCGAAACCAATCCATTAGAACTCATGGAGCCTTGGCACTCTTTCATGGAGACATAGAGCCAAGAGAGTCTCTGCATTTCTCTCTCTACAGGAGCGTTTTGCCTTTTAGCGTGTGGATGCCAGCATAAAGCAGATGTCAGTAAAGTGGTCCCTCGGTAGGCGAGGCTGATGAACATTAATGGAAGTGGTTGCCTCACCAGGAAGGCGGACCGCTCGGCGATGGTGCTGGCACGGTCCATTTGTACGGGAGAGAGCAGGTGCATTGACGTGAATCAGGGGAGCGGTGAATATTTACTCCCCTGGCCTGACCCGGTGCTGCGCCGGGCAGAAACGTTAGGAGAAGTTAGCACCACTGTGTGTGAGCTACGCATGTGGTTCAGACATTTACATCATATCTGAACCACGTCGTTTCATAAAATGGAACAGAGAAGCTCAGAGTTGGTCATACTTAGCAACAAACTGCAGCTGATGCTGGAAACAAGCAGAGCGCTACGGTGGGGCGAGGCCTTCACTCAGTAAATCCTGGATCCTGGTTCATCATTCGTCATCATGGACAACAGCCCCTCTGTGGACAATGTGAGGAGCAGCTTCAGCAGCAGACTGATAGAAACCTGCTGAAGGTCACAGGAGGTCATTCCTCCTGACAACTATCAGACTCTTTAGTGCTTCATTATCAGAACATTTGCACGTTTCTCTTGTCTCGCTCATATATTCTTGTACATTTGTTGACTTTTTCTATATTTTCTATATTTTTATTACTCTTTATTTAACTTTCATTTTATCCCATAATATTCTGTGTTGTCTGTTTGCTTGTTTCCTCCTTTGCTGCTGTAACAACAGAACTTCCCTCCAGGATTATTAAAGTCAGTCTGGTCTAATGTTTGTGGGGGTTTCAGTGCCGTCTTCTGTTGAATTACTGCATCTCAGGGACAGTGGCCATTAGGTAACAACATACAGAAGGCTAGTTTTTATGTTGTGTAGTACTTCAATCACATCCAGTCATTCATCTACCAGTTTATACACACAATGATCAGAATGACTTCAGTGAACCATCCGGGTACCTCTGGTCCCTAACAGCATAGACAAGGCATAAAAACACATAAAGCACAACACAAATACAGACTAATGCTGAGTGTGGACGAGCTTCCTGTCTTGGCCTGTTCAACACTGTCCAGGTGATTTAAGCAGGAGGCTGAAATGTTGACCTCGTCACACATAACGAGCACAGCAGTCGCTCTACGGCTGCTCCTCTTATACCTGTTCAGATGCTGAGATGGTTCACAACGTGTGCATGCTGAATATGATGCTCATCTGAATGCATGGTTTGTGTATATGCATATATTATATATATATATATAACATTTCAGACTATTGTTTTACCTGTAACATGAAACTCACAGCACCTTGCAGGATGTTTGCTGGGCCAGAAGCTCACAAACAAGATTTGCATGTTTGTAGATCCTGAGCAAGGACAGCACTGGATGCAAAAGATATAAATGTTTTTGTTTTTCACTGATAAACAAGATTATCTGTTGAAATTGAGGTTGTTAATGAAAATATGTACATTGTTGTTTGAGTGTTGAAGAGAATCAGTGAGTAGATTTCTGCTGGAGCCTTTTCTATATAAATCATCATATCCATGTGTTTCTGGTTTGTTGTGGAAGAACAGTACACCGTGTGTGTGTGTGTGTGTGTGTGTGTGTGTGTGTGTGTGTGTGTGTGTGGTACACAGAGCAGTGGGCCTAGTGGAGTGGAGCTGACCAATGTAGTGTGGAAAGCGCTGCAGTCAGTGCTGTGGAGTCAATGACCCCGAAGCCGATGGAAACCCTGCAGGAGGAAAGTCTTACAAGTAGCTCAGCAGCCACTGAGCACTGCTGGAGGCTGCTGCTGCTGCTTTACACTCCACCGTCCTGCTCACTCCCAGCTCTGCTGCCGGCACTGAAGGAACATCAGCCACCTCAGGTGAAACCCTCTGAAGGTGTTCAACAGCCCCATTATACGATTCAATATCCCCGTTATGTGAAAACGTAAAGTTTAATATTTTATGTCCAGGATGTCTTTAATGAAAGTCTTTGTTTTAAGGAGCCCGTTCAGTTAACCTGTAACACTGTGATGTGAACATTTAGTGCTTTGTACATTTAATTTGAAACGAAGCACTCACAGATGAGATTATACCAAAGAAGTCCGCATTACTCACAAGAGGTCTGACCCATCACTGCATAATTACTAGCTTAGCACAGAAACACACAGAGCTAACAGACGAGTACGCTGAGCTGTGTGTTCCTTCTGTTGGTGCACAACGTCCTGCCCAAAGTGCTCCATTAAGTTTTACTATTTGTTGTTTTGGTAAGTTTCAGATGTAATACTTCACTGTTCATGAAATATATTTAATTTATGTTGCTCTGTCCA
>NW_007579787.1:0-8196 GCF_000690725.1 Stegastes partitus
CAATAGGCTGGATTTACTCTTCTGTCTTCTTTTGTGCCTGTTGTTTGTGGAAATGACCTTCTTTAAAAGCTGAGATGTGTTTCAGCAAGACTTCTGCTCATGTTCCAAACTTTCTGGACATTCAGGCCACATCACTTAACATCTGTGTTTGACATGCTGAACAGAAAAGGTTTACCCTTCTTGGAGGCATTTTTGCATCTGTTCGTAAAAGGTATTACATTTTTTCCAAAATACAAGTCTTCAGATTATTTCTGTTTTTATTGAGTGGGAAAAATGTGTCGCCCCTGAAATCTACCCCTTTACATTTTCTGCATTTCTGCTGTTTAGAGTTGGAGGAGCAGGAAAAAAGAAACCACAAACAGCTTGGTTAACTGACACTATTGCCTAAAACTTATTTACACTTTTACTCCTTCATAAGAAGCTGAAATGTAACAAGACCTGAGATTCTAGTCTACATGGTTAGAAATACGTGAAATACATCGTTAAGAATGTGTGAATACTGTTTTAAGAGCCAAAGCATCAGGGTCTTACATGACACACATTGTGCAATGCATCCACTTCATAGATCAGGTGTTGTAACAAATGTAATGTCTAGTGTTGATGCAACAGTATGTATGGCAGTTCCTGTCAACATTTCTGGACACTCTATGCAGGCTTCTACTTATTATGCAAACAGCTCATCCAAGGTGTCTTTTTTGTCTTTCTAGTTTTTGTAGATAAAGTAAAATACAAAATGTGGTTATCAAAATAACCCCATGGAAAAGTGGTCCAAAACATCACTGATAGATTCATGGTGATAAATTACATTAATCTGACAGATGGGCACCATGTTGGCATTATCAGCTCTTATTCAGAGGTGCCATATGAGTCATCCTGAACGAGTGATGCCAGCCTGGTAGCCAATATGCCACTCTGGCTCTGTCATCTCTTTCTTCAAAGAGATCACCATCTCTTGTCACTGGTGTCTTGGCATCACTGGTATGACGATTACACTGTCCCTCTTCATTCTGCCATGGGAACTATGTAGACGACAGTGTGTTTCTCAGAGTGAGTCTGGTACATGGTATTCACACACTGAGTGTGCTGAAGGAAATGTCAGCAGGACTCTACAGGCGACGCTGATAGACTCCGTGTCGGGTCGCACCAAACAGAAGCAGAGAGATAAATGAATTCCTCAAGGATGCCTTTTCAACAGCTTCTGCTCCTGCCTGTCCCGCCTCTCTTAACATCTTATGAGCTTGTTTCTCCTCTAATCATCTCCTCCTCTCACTGATTTCTGCTGCTGGTCTTTCACTCTCACCCGTTATCTCCTTTTTTCTCGCCTCATATTTCCTTATCACCTCCTACATTCTCTTCTTCCCCTGGCTCTCTGTCACTCCTCCTTTCTTACCTTGATTCAGCATTGAATCTTCAATTTATTGCAGTATGATTACAATCAAAGAATTCCTCTGGGAAAAAAAAGTTGTTCTGGCATCACATCTAGAACCCCACCGATATAACTCCATCTTCACAAACCTTTGGGAAAACCCACTTTTCCGTCGTCTACCTGAGACAACACCAATCACACTTAAGTTATTTCTGTCATGTCATTTCTACTGGGTCAAATCCACTCAGCTTCAGTTTGATTGATATTATCTCAAGCAAACAACAAAAATAAGCTTTCCTAAAATTTACAAAAATAGAATTATCTGTTTTTGCAAATGAATTCTTCAATTCTAACCTTATAGAAACATCAATACTGACTTTAGGCTTCTATAGTTTCTTGAAAAGTAAAAAGGTTTCAGTGTTAACTGTAAGACAGCAATTAGAAACAAGGTTAAACAATTAGAATAGTAGGATATATATGATTTGTGAGAAAATTTAAGTTCAAAATGAATGAGATGATGAGGAAATGATAAACATATGTACTTATTATTATCATTATTATTTGTTTTGGCATTTGCCTCTTCAATAAAAACAGGAAACAAAAAATACAAATCTGAATTCCTGTAACAGATCAGCCTGTTTGTCTTTGGCCAAGTGTTGCTTATTGTCTCTTTGGAAAACATCATCGGTTAAATACCAAAAATGTACATGCAGTTCTTGAAGCACAAAGGTTTGTACAGGAGCAGGCAGAAGTTGAGCAAAGTATATAAAGGCATTAGTTTGGGCCATCATGCCAAATGCCAAGAAGTATCGCACAGGCCAAGAACAGATTTGTCAAGGTGAGAACATCTGTAGGAAAAATGTTATTTATACTCCCGCTCAGCAATGGACGTGTGAGTCCACATGAGCATGCATACACACACACAAACCCTCCCCCAACACGTGCAGTTTGTGCAACAGCTGACAGCGGCCCACATTGTAGACTTTAAAGCAGCTCCAAGCCCCCGCAACAAGGCCTTTTTCACAGGGCCGATACACCTAAAATACCCCCGATCCCCGTCCCTTCCCGCTCCGTCCCATCCATCTCCACTCCATCCCGTAATAGAGGCCTTATTTTAGACATCCTCGTGTTCCCGGCTGGGCCTAACCTATTCCAGGGTTCCAGATAAAGCGCGGCAGGTATTTGGAATAATTTTTCCATGGGCCTGGCCCGGAAGATAAAACAAGAGATATATTTGTAATGCGTGTGCCGGTATCCCATTTCAAAGAGAAAGCCCATTGGAATCCAGCCCTAGGCTTATTGTTATTTGCCTGAGATGGAACAGACGACTTTTTTCTGTCGGCAGGATGGTGCCCCATCACTCTCTGACGACATTAGGGTGTGTGTAACGTGGTGTGTGTATGTCTGTGCTTTCAAAGAGATGCTGCATTCTATACATGTGACTGGGATGTCATTCCCCAATGACATGCCCCTTACCCCAGAGAAGGATAAAAGATGGTACACAACAAATGGAAACATTTATAAAAGCTATACAAAATCAAACTCTATTAAGTGTCCTAGAAAGAGAAAGTGATTTATGTACGACTTTTCAGCAGCTCGTTTATTCTTACTGTAAACTAATGACCACTGTGATGACTGCATACCTTTGACATCGCATCCAATCGACGTCCCCAGTGCCTGACAAATTCAAACTCTTGAGAGGGCACAGAAAACTAAAACTTTGGGTCACAATTACCAAAACTGACAGCTGAAGCTTGTTGAAATCCATATTTATGTAGTTTCTGTTACAGAAGTGGCATATACCTTACACTTTGGCCACATTTTGGCCACTGCTTTTGGACCAAGACGACCACTACTCCAGTAAATACAAACAAAGAACCCGAGATGCAAAAGCTCAAACTGATACGAACACACAACATTTGAACTCACATGAACTTGAACAAACACAGACAGAGTCTATTGCACACAGTTTCCTACAGTTTTACCAGTTTTGGGAAGCAGGAAGCAGTTGTTCTGGGAAACCAAAAGTCTCAACCAAAAGCCACGCTCCATGCTTGGCCCTTGATCAATCCCACATCAAATACATCCAGCCTGCTCCAGTGAGACTGTATTAGCCCCACAAACAATCAACACCCCTAAGTTGCAAACACACATACACACAACATCCGCTTTATTAGTTATATCAGCCGTTTTACAAAAACAGCTTGGGCTTCCATTTGTGAGTCAGATGCAAACGTGCAGACAGAGTCTAGACGTTTACTTACTGTTTGACTGAAAGTCAAGATGGGAAAGACCTATGATTTAAGCAAATGTTAAATAATTGTTGGTTCCAGGATTGCACAAACGGCAAAGTTTCTGGGATTTTCTGTGCAAGCTAAAAGGCAGCCACAAGTATGCACAACAACAGCTCATAACAGTGGTGTGCAGACGGACATGTCAGAGACACTTCACAGCAAATCTGCAAACTGGCAGCAGAGTGGAAAATGTTGCTTAGTCTGATGAATCCCACTTTATGTAGCACTTATAAATGGCAAGGTAAATCCATCCAAACTGCTGTTAACAGTACAGTATTAACTACACACACACACATGCACACACGTCTGATTCGAATTTCAATTATAGCAGATTCTTACATTTCAATTTGAGCATTTTGTCGAGCTAGCGATAAAATCATCGACAGCATCAACACCTGTCCTGTTCTGGAGGTTCAATTATGTCAGATTTGGGACTGGAAACATTTTTCCTCTTTCTAATAATCAGCATATTCTTTGATTCTGACACCTTTTCCTTTGTTTTTCACTTCTTCTTGTCTCTTTCACACACAATTAGCTTTTGCTTGGCTCCCTTTTCTGGTCATGCAGTAACACATTCTTGACATTTGTTGTTTGTGCAACTCAAGGAAAAAATTCAGAGCTGTTGCAGGTTTGTTATGAGGTAAGAAGGCGATTGCATCGAAGTGAAGTCATTATTTTAATAGAATTAACTGTTCCGCCCCACTGGGCAGAAAAAAAGCTCTTGGCCGGTGCTTTGTGTTTCTATAAATATAGATAATGTTAAGCTACACTATAAACAATGGAAAATGCCTTTAACATGCACACACGGGCACAATGAGTCTAAAGCTACAGGTTCTGCATCGTGTGTGTTTAGCTGGTGTCCCAAAAAAGGACATTACAGAGCGAGGACTGCTGCCTAAATTAGTTACAGCAGCACAAAAGAAGATCTTTTGATAGTGAGAAGGAAACAACACGATTACAGCAACGCAAAGTGAAGTGAAGAGAGCAAACACTGCAAATAGATGTAGACAACATAAAGCCTTGTGTTAACAGTATAGAGATTTTTCTTGTGTAACAAAGACTCCAAGGTTATCAGTTACCTTCCATTTGTTTCATCTTAACAGCTCTTTTCATCTTTCTCTACAACACATCCCCCTTGTCCTCTTGACTCTGCTCCACCTCAACCCCAACTCCATCACATAACATCCCATCCCAGTGTCTCCCAGCGTCTCTTAAGTCACCCCCCACTGCCACTGAAACACATAAATCTCCGCCGCATGTTAGTGTGTGTCTAATCAAGTTTATTACACGCATTCACATTAGTTGACACGTATTGCATCGGCTGTCCGCATAGATGAAGTTCCGAAAAATAAACAAAGAGCAGGAGGTCGGTGGATGGACAGGGAGACGCAGAAAAGGCAAAGAGCGGCACCATAAGGACAGTGCTGGCTGAAAACAGGGCGGTGGGGGTCAGAGAGGTAGACAGCGAGAGGAGAAAGTCGCACAAACTGGCTCGCATACACGCGCACAGGCACACATACACAGAGTACGCTGGCTGCTCTAAATGTGGCTTGTAGAAGGAAATTCTGAAATCTGAGTCTTGGCACCAGACAGGCTGGAAGCAGCCAGGCTGCTGGATGCACAGAGGGAGAGGGTGAGAGAGAGAGAGAGAGAGGCTGGGTGAGGAGGGAGGGGAGCGGAGAGATCGGGAGGACGGGGGGCAGTTTTGCGAGAACTGCCTTGGCTCTTATCAGCTTATAGGCAACATGAGGCCACGCCAACACAGTGACCTGCAGCCCCTCATGCACGCAAGGTTGGCATGGAAACCCAACAAATGCAGACGTATACACTCGTGCTGACGTTTAAAAAACACACAGCGTACGTGCAGCCCTGCGTAGAGAGTTTGTGCGATTTTACAGCCAATCACAAATACTCTTACAGCTCTTTTGGGTCATATTTCATGGATGAGATTTTAACTTAGGGATGTATCAGGTGTGTGCATCTGAGTTAATGGTTCAGTGGTAAACATTTGCTAGGAAAAAAGTCCTCTTTTAATATCGCGAGGCATCTACACAGTCGGTCGTGGATGGATTACCCTACCAGATGTGTGTTTGAAAGTAATGTACCTCATGAGCAAGATTATTAACATGGGCTGCGGCGTTCAAATGAAGTTCTTTTGACAACAAACAGTCTCATAAGTGCTGAGAAAACATTACCCAGCCTGCTCAGCGGCAGGCAGCAGACAGTAAAACTGATAGCAGACAGGATAATTCTGTTGTTTACACCACATTTAAACCATGTGCGAAGGTGGGACTTTGTATATCACTGTTGTTCTGAAGCGATATTTGTTGTTAGCTTTGAGTGAGTCAGATTGCTCTTTTGTGTCTTGAGACAGCGCTCATTTATAAAAGCAGACTATGAACACAAAAGCATGAAGAAATGAACCTTGTGGCTTACCCGCTGAATGAAAAACACTGCTAGAAATGACTTTTTCCCCCCATCTCAGAAATATTTCCTGTACGCCTGTCTGAGGAAGACACTGAAAGATTTACTTATGCTTTTATTTCTAGCAGACTTGACAAATGGCCACCCAAAGAAATCTTGAAACAAACTTCAGATGATGCAAAATGCAGGAGCATGTCCGTTTACCAAAAACTAAGAGTGCACATTACTCCCGTTCTAAAGTTTCTTCATCAGGATTCATTTTGAGATCTTTTATTGGAGTGACTCCTGAATAATTTTCTGATATATTGGTTAGGTATGTCCCCTCCAGATCTCTAAGATCCTCTAAATCTGGTATCAATTGTTCCCCAGAGTAGAACTAAGACATATGGGGATGCTATATTGCATGTCAGCTTTTAAAAAAAACAAAACACCAAAGTGAAGTATTTAGGTTTGCGCTGATGTATCTTTTATGTGTCTCTGTGTAATTTACTGGTGTCAGACTTATTTATACTTTTATGGGCTTTTGTATTTTATTGTCTTATGGTTGCTTCTTTTTTTTTTAAATGATTGTTTCATATTTTCCATTTTAATCCTTCATCCGTGTAAATCATTTCAAGTTGCGCTTCCTGCATGAACTGTGCTTTACGAAGCATTATATCAAGGTATCGTCTTTATCGTTCTGTGCCAAATGCAGATAATCCCAGAAGGTTGGTTGACTGTGACAGGAAGTATGTGCTGATGATTAATAGAGGACTAAGACCCAGGTTGGTCTGTTCATGTGTGCTGCTACAGTTTATCCTACTTTCAAGTCATGTGAGACTCATTTTTAGGCGTGAGCTACGTGCATGTTTGCAGAGCCGCTGTGGACACCAGGTATACACACTGCATGTTCCCTCACTAACATGTCCTCCACTGTCTGTCTCTCCTTTTATCTTGTCCTCTTTTTCTCACTTTCTCTTGCTCTCCCTTGGGAGAACGGCAGAGAAAGAGTGGGCGGTCCGCTGTATGTTTAACCTTTGAAGTGGGCCTGCTGTGCCGAGCAAGGCCTGCCACCTGTTGGCTCTGTGTGACTGCATGTGT
The DNA here is from genome assembly GCF_000690725.1 of Stegastes partitus. NCBI lineage: Eukaryota > Metazoa > Chordata > Actinopteri > Pomacentridae > Stegastes > Stegastes partitus. The sequence goes on from NW_007579787.1 coordinate 7,165, forward strand.
TGTGTGTGCACGCAGAGGTAAATCTCTCTAATTTTGATGAGCAGAGACAACAGTGGAGTCACCATGGGGATGTGGTGGCGGGCAGCGGCCGACGTTCTCAGGAGGGGGGGAGGGGCGGCGGGTGCTTCCAAGGTGGGATCACCCACACACAAACATACACACAACCCCTCCTCTGTCAGAGGCTTGGTGACACCATGTCTCCCACAGCGATCGTGGGTCCAGCCTGGGTGGCTCCAGGCCTTCTGTGTGTCTCTCAGTGTGTGTGTCACACCAATGGGGTCCCTGCCTGGGCCACCATATGCCACCCACCCAGCCAGGGAGAGGAGAGGGGTGGGGGCGACCCCTGGCCACTGAAGCCACCAGTTGGCTCATTCTCTCAGTCACACGCCGGCCGGGCGCCATGTTTAAAGTCCCACGGCTATTTATCTGGGGTAGGGATAGAGGGAGGTGGTAGGATGGGCGGGTGGGGACACTTTTTTGTCTTACGGTGTTAGATGCTTTGCAAAAATGATAAGAAACATGCTCACGTATATCTGCACACACCGGAATGGATGGATAGTTGAATGATAAAAATGGAGATAAACTCATCTGACATCAGTGTGTGGGTACACTTTGATCCTCCCAAAACCTGTTTAGAAGGCTTGGTAATTAAAAAAAAATAAAAAAAAATTGCCCAGATTACACCATTTATCAAAGTAAAGAACTGTGAGTGGAGTTTTCAACCTAAACTAATTATATGTGACTTTTGGTTTTATCTGTGAATACAACCATCCCTAAGCCTTAATTTCCTAAATATGACTCATTTAAAAATTGTTTGCAGTAACAAGATTCTGCAGAAAAAAGATAATTATCTGCTCCTCCGCCCGACTGAGAAGCCAATATTGACTCGGCTGCAACCGAGAGTCACTAAACAAAAACTCAGGGACTGAACTGAACTGGGCTGAACTGCAAGCTGCAGGTTGCAAAGATGGAAAATATATATGCAGTAAAATATGTGTAGTATGCAGGGCAAGCATCTTTTCCTAGTTTTGG
>NW_007579787.1:8481-92222 GCF_000690725.1 Stegastes partitus
AAAAAACACCCAGAAACTGCTTGGGGCTCAAAGGGTTAAAGGACATGTGGCTCTCACCAGCTTGTTTCTAGAAAATTACGATGCACATGTATGTACACACACACACACACACACACACACACACACACACACACACACACACGCGCGCGCGCACACACACACCTATTACTATAATTAATGTACCATCAATTTAGCACGGATTGAAATGAAATCAGCAGAGTTTAAATGAACTGCAAAAGACTCAATTGTGGTTTGAGTGATTTGTGAAATCTGCATCAGTTTTGAATATTCATCATAAGATTAGAGACACACAAGACAACAGTGAACTCTAAGATAAAAATCTAAATGAATGAGACCCCAAGCTTGCCTCACTCTGGAGCTGATTAAAGGGGTGGACGGGTGAAGGTGGGTGACACCAATCAGACACTGAAGGGACAGCCCAAGCATCCCACAACGGACTGTTTTTCAAGATTATGTAAAATCTTTGACCCCGCATACAACCCTAAAACACACTTACATAAATACACGCACACAGAAAGTAGGCAGAAAAGTGTGGTTGCCCTCGACTTGGATGTCTTTAATCAGCTTATTAGCAGGGCTTGGTGCCACGCTAACCCTCTGACCTACTGGCTGTGTCTGCACGCACAAACACAAACACAAACACAAACACAAACACAAAGCTACAACACACTTTTTCTCCCACACTCTTTATTTCAAAACTTCTCCCTCTTCTCCATCCCTCCACATCTCCAGAACAGTTTTCAGACCTCCTCGTCACTTTCTCTCGCTGTCTCTTTCCAACATCTCTTTAATCTGTCTTTTCATCTACTTCAGTCTCAATCAATCAAACTCTCTCCTTTGCCAGATCGCGTCTCCTCCTCCTCCTCCCTCTCTTCTTACCTATTTCAGTCTTGTCTGACATCCCCCATCGCTCCACCACCCACCCCGACTTCTCTCTTTCAGTCCGCCTCCCTCCCTCCCTCCTTCCCACTGCCCTCCATCCCCACCCCTGTCTCTCTGTGTCTGTGTGCTGAGTTGAGGTTTGGAGTGGAAACCAGAGTATCAAGTCAGAGACACACAGGACAAGAGGGAGCCAGCCTCATAAATCTCCCTTCGTGCAGCCCACAGCATCCAGAGTCAAAAACACAGTGTGTGTGTGTGTATGTGTGCACACGTATATTACATGTATTTATGTGTGTAGGTCCATGCATGAGTGTTTCAGGTTGTGCGTGTTAATTTATGCAAATACAAGTGTGCATGTGTGTGTTTATATGTATTTGATTTGACTTCTATAACTGTGTCTCGGTACATTTTGTAAAGGGGCAGGCTTAATGTCAGCTCTTATACGCAACTCCATGTGCCTGTTTGTGTGTGTGTGTGTGTGTGTGTGTGTGAGTGAATTAGTAAAAAAAGAATAGCCCGTCCAAAAGTCGAGAGGTTAGCAGAAATTCTGCTCCCTCATGTGGATTGGAATCCGTAGTCGCTCATCTCGCCAACAACTCAGCCTCAACAAATTAATATCGCAGGCCAAGAAGCAGTTGAAGTACAAACTTAACAGAACACTTGAAACAGCGCGGATAAACCGTTTCGCTCTGAGTAGAATGATTCACATGTCCTTAAGAGTTTGTCAATAAAAGCTATAATCTTGTATACAGGGGCATCAGACGGCACAAACCCCCATCTCTCACCACAAAGGTCCTTTAAATGTTGTAGCCGTTCCAGGACTTTTCGATCATATTGTGTGGTCTTAATCAACAGATGAAGTTTTCCCGGTTGTTAAGGGATTGAAGACATTAAAGTTTTTTTAACCAATAACTCAAAGACTTCTTGCCCATGTTGGCTGAAAAATGAAAAAGAACTGGAAACAAGTCCAGTACTAAAAACACTGTGGTGTATTTTCTAGTTTGGCATCGCATCTATTTTGCACATGCGTAACTGTTAACTACGCTAGTTAATATAGCGTTTGACACAACTAGCTTGCATGTGTCGTGTACTGGTTAATACATTTTAATGCAGCCACCAGTAAAAGTAAAAGCGTCAGACATTCCAACAGAAGCAGGAATCAGCCCCTTTCTGCAGTGATCTTTAACAGATCTTAAACATGCTCTGATCAAAATTCCTGAAGAGAAAAATTACAGGCATTTATAACCTCCTCATTTGTCCCTTTTGTTTGAACTGACAGCTCTCAGCCAAAGAAGAAAGGAGAAAAATCTAAAGAGAGAATGAAAAAGAAAAAGTGGGGAATATTAAATCAAATTAGAACCAAATGAGGCGAGTGGCACACTGTCCAAAACCACTTTACACCCCGGCCCCCTGAGCATTGCCCCTCTTTTTCCACTAAGACTTTGGTGATTTCTCTGTTCTTTTTGTATTCCCTTTGTGCACGGTTCATAAGGATTAGCACTTGGGCACCCCCATCCACCCCCCACCCCCTCCTCTACACACTCAAGTCAAAACAGTGCTAACTATTACAATGTGTGTTTGCTCATGTATATGTGTGAGCATGAATATCGAGGAGAAAATCAGACGTGCAGACACGAGCTTCTGCCACTCCATGAGCGAGTGTTTGTGTTAATATATCAACTGAGGGAAGCGAAGGCTAGTTTCCCTCCTGACATCAAAGTTAAGACGTCATCCCCGACAGTGCTGTCTGCCTGGAGTTATCCCCGAAGACAGGGTGGCACCAGGCAGAGCAGAGGGCCTTCGGAGGATGGAGAGGATTTAAGCCCTCCGCTGCTGCTGCTGCATAACCACACACATTACAATCAAACACTTACTGGTGTGGTACCAACTGCACTCTTTCCAACTTTTATTTATGAAGTGGGTACGGTTTGAGTCCCGAATGTATGTTACACGTTGATGTTTAAGTACTTATGTATAGAGTTTCCTCTCCAGGAGTAGTGCAGGGGAACTGTTTTGGGAAATAAAAACTACTTGGCCTGATATCCATGGCTGCCTTTCTATTGTACTCAGGGGTTTTGGTGAAGGCTTGGAACTGCCTCTCTGTCACCATGAGAGGATATGGAAATAAAGATTTATTTGCTAGCCTTATGCTGGAACAGAACCAGTGTCCCTTTATAGCCCCAGTATTGACTCTCAGACTCTACTGGATGTCTCCGGTGTCCACGTCATGCACAGGAAAAAAGGAAGCAAATAGAAACACTAGTGAGAAACAGACCGATGCTTGGCTACGTGATTAGTTTGCATATTAAATTTACATTCTGATAAGAGTTCTTTTTATGACAGATCAGCATACTGAGGTCATTTCTTAAAAGGCCTATGAGAAACAGAAGTAAATATTAGTATACATCCTACATTTCCCCTAAGAACACCACTGATGTACACTGTAATTAAGAACACTGATGGTTTCCTGGTAAAAAAAAAAACATGCCAAGATTTTTTCACCAGTCTTGATAGGTAGCAGCTACCTCCCTTCTTTTCCCTTTAACACTCCCTGAAACCCCTCACTCTCCCCCTCCTTCCACTCTTTTCTCCACCCATACCCCTAGAGCCCATTTACTATGATTACCAATAACAATAACACCGCCATTATCTTTTATTATCGCATTTTCCCAAGGCCCTGCCAGCACTCACAGACTTTGATAAAGCTACAAAACGGCTCCTGTTTCAAGCTTGTATATGGGCTGCCTTGGCTCTGAATTCCCTTAATAGTCACAGTTTGTTTGGGTATCCGACTCGAATCGACATAAATGGCAATGGTCCACTAAATAGATAGTAAAGTGTTAAGCCACCTGAGACTGCCTCGCTGCGGAGGGCTGCTGGTAGAGTTCCAGCTCGGTATTTTATATAACTCTCGTCTCACTTTACACTTAAAAGTTTCAATTTAAAGAGTGAAAGGAGGGGGCAGCGAACAGATACACATAATGAAACCTTAATTTAAGAGCACACATTGGTGGATGAAACTCCCACATCGCCACATTTCACTTCTATTTCATTACAGGCAAACACATTCCAGTGCTTTCTCTAACTGTTTTACAGCGTCTGGCTCAGGACACATAAGATTCAGCCGTCATCACTGAGGCATCCAACAGTTCTTTGAAAACAGGTACCTATTTAGATCTGCCTGATCTCTGCTGGAATTTTTCGGCGTGTCGCAATGCCTCACAGTCCTTGAATGTATCACAAAATAGACATAGATTGAGAAAACGAACCACAGGTATGCTTTATATATGCGAGATGGATTTTGTAATTTGGATTTTGTTTAGAAAAACACCTACCTATGCAAGAACACTGATGTCTCATTGCTACTTAGCACAATGTACTGTGTTTTTCAAAAATCTCTAAACCCAGCTGGGTAACGTATCATTTTAAAATCCCCCTCTAACCCCATGTATTTAACGCATCAGCTGTATCATATCATATCATCTTGCTCTGCAATGACGAGTATTTCTGTAAAATTCTCATTAATAGCGATCAAAACAAGACGGATTGTTTCGACAGACTACAGGAAGTGCCATAAATGTTGAACAATTTCAAATATGCAACTGACTCATGGGATGTTTTCAATAGATGCTACAAGCACATGTGTTTTCCTTCTGACGGCGCTGATGACTGTGCATTCCAGAGGAGCTGTTCTGGACTTGTCAGGAGTTGGACCAACCTTGTTTCACCTCCCAGTAGCATGACTCAGCCCCTCAACCTTGAATCTCTCCTCCTGGGGTCCCTTATTTATTATGTCACAAAAGGCCAGTCACACTCCTGTAACAGTGGCTCGGCCCGGAGAAAGTCAGAATCCAGCTGTAGCTGAGCCCCCCCCTCATCCCTCTCATAAATGAGCATGTCCAATCTACCCACTGTGTTTCATTAAAACCAGACCACATCAATCAGGGCCTGAACTTTAAAGGCCAGGTCCCCGCTCCAGCAACATGGGAGAAAAACATGGAGCTGTTAAAGTAAGGGACCTCACACTGCACGTACACTCCGACGCTCATTCACTTAACACCACATTTCTGCTGGTAGGACCACACATCGCAATGTCAGTCCGAGACCACACAGTCGGCCTCAGAAGGCCAACAAAAGACCTCGTAAGACCTCACACCAGGCCCTAGCACGATTCGATAGGACCTCAGAGATTCGCACACCTGTAACTCCACAAACCGCAAAGTAACTCTACTGAATAGCTACTGTAGTCCCTGCGCAGCAATTAGAAACCTGAAAACCATTTAGAACCGTGACAGGACATTTTTTTACTTGACAAAATTAAGTGCAAAGGAAGTATAAGATCCTCTTAAACCCAGGCCTATGCTCCCAATAGTGAGAGAAGTATAAAGGAACAGCCAAGAATACATAGCAAGAAGCTCAGGGGGGATGTCAGATGTACGAACGGCAGGATCAATGAGGTAGATAAACGAGTGGAGGCCAGGCAACAAGAAGGGGAGACTGGGAAGGATTCCCATGGGCGTGGACGGGAAGGCTGCCTCACGATGGAAAGCTTTCAAACTCCTTTCATCGGCTGCCTGAAGACTGGAGCTTTACAAGAGCAAGATGAGCCGGCGCCACTGAAGCTGCTTGGCGCTCTTCAACGAAACCCAGACCCAGAGACAGAGCAGGACCCTATCACCACCCTGCCCACCCTCTGCTCCCGCCACAAACACCAGCCCACAATCCTCATCAACCGGAACCATGACTTTGTAAACAGACACATCATACCAAGACTCATGTGCAGCTGTCTGTCTCCCATTAGGTGTTGTGTTTTGGATTTCACATGAGTAAAAGTTTCTCTTGTTCAAAATCCTGCTGATTCCAGTTTGTGTGTATTTCACCTCATAACATTTACAGTGTTGCCAACTACTTTTAATGGAAAGTTGCTAAAGCATGGTCGAAAAATCACAAACTGTCATGAGACGGTGTTCTGCACCAACTAGCAATTTCATGACGTCATTTCAGGCCCATACATCTGTTTGCTTCTCTCCTACTCCCTATGCTCACACATATTGTATCGAAAACAGCCAGATTCCCAAAATAAGCTGTTCTCATTTACACATTTTTCTGTTTCTGTTGGCAGACAACAGAATGAATATGAAATAGTGACTGAAACACAGCCCATGAAGACTACAAGTCAACCAGCAGTCCCTCCCAAGCTGTTCCTCTACACTGCTAAAATCCTGATTTTATCACCGTGTTGTTGTCTGACAAAATCAATGGGACATTTCCAGAGACTTTAAGAATCAATACCAAGGTTTATTGAGGCTGTTCAGGAGGCTCGTGGCCCAACACCATATTAGGACACTTTATGTTGGTTTTCCTTTAATCTGTCAGCTGTCTGTGAGTTAAAGACAGTCATTGTGCTGTTACTTTGGCTACGTCCATCCATCTATTTTCTATTTTCTGTCCTGCATGGGTGTCGTGGGGGGCTGGAGTCTTTCCCAGCTGACCTTGGGGGTAAAGGAAAGAGACAGTCACAGGGCCAACACACAGAGATAGACAACCAAGACACTCACACCTACAGACAATTCAGACTTACCAATTAACCCTGAACATGTCGACTGTGGGTGGAAGCCGGAGCAGGCCCGAGAACAACATGCAAACTCCACATAGAAAATCCCCAGCCAAGATGTGAACCAAGGAGCTTCTAGCTACCTTGAGTACTAACCTGTACACCACCATGACCCCCCAAATTTGGCTATGTTTACATATTAAATGATCCCTAAGACAGAAAGTTAGAAGAGACAGAATATCTTTTTTATGTTTTACTGTCACACAGTCTCTTCCTGGGTCCTTGGCACAACCTTTGATTTTTTGACCATAAAGGAATGTGATTAACGACATTGAGAGTCGGTCTACTGTCTTACCAGTCCACACTCAGAGATCGTCTCCTGTAGGATGGAGGCCTGTCTAAAGACGTCTTCTCTGTTTTAGCTGGACGTTCTTTGAGGGACAGACGATGTGTAAACTTGGAGATTCCCGACTCTGACCTGGGGGACAGAAAACAAATCAGAATAAGACTCAATAGATGGCTTTACACAAGGATCGTGGCACATTGCTTGGTTTATCTTCAAGAAACCTCATTGCACAGTATTCCCTGTCAGATATTCTTGCACAGGAATTCATAGTAACATAACATCCTGGCAGGGTACGGGAAGAAAACACGCAGAGGGGTGGATGTACAGTGGGTTTATCATCTGCAGTGCTTTCGAAATGCCGTCAGCCAATGTTAAAAACGGCTGGAGAACACAAACATCTCAGTAAGATGGATTCACTTATGCCTCAATCTAAACTCAGTTTCGCAGAAATCACAATGCTCGGAGGAAATGTAGTCCACAAAGTTGACAAACAGTGTGACAACGCTTCAGGTCCCAGAGGAAACATTAGGTTTCAGGGAAAGCCGCATACTTCCTGTCTAATTTTCTCCAAATCTTTTGTGTGAAGTCACTCACATTTTAATCTCCTCTGCTGGGCTGCCAATGTCCCAGTTCAACTTTTTGCTCAAAATTAAAAACAGGAAATGTAATATTTCTTCCATTCCAGCCCGGGACACATTTGATGAGACTCAGTATTGCAATATTGCTGTGGTGACTTTGGGGACTAATCAAAATGCAATAATATTCTCTGTTAAAGAGCCAGGCTAGTAGAGGAACACTGCTGGAGCAGCGGAGTATGGGATGTAAAAACTCTCAACGCTTATTAAGCAAAGTTCTATATAAATGTAAATGGATAACAACGCGTGGATAATTGAAGGCAATTCAAAAATAAAAATAAATTAAGTTTAAAAATATTTGGTGTAAGGAGATTCTCACTACTCAGCATGAACACTTTTTTTTTTTTTTTTAAACAAATGATGACATAAAATGATGCCAAAGCATTGTGCGGGATTCTTCCCTCTCCTAATCTCACACACATGCGGTTTCCATTCTGTTATGAAATGGTAAAACAATTCTAATAATGACTCATACATACTCACACACATACATACATACAGCTCCTCTAAACCCGAGCCAAAAAGCATTTTAGTCTCCATGGTGAGACAAACTATAGGAACGGTTGCATCGAGATTGGGTCAGACTACTGCGGCGCTCCCTGCCACTCAAATACCAGACTTGTATCTGCCCTCGCTGTCGTTTGTTTATGTGACATTCAGCAGGAATAACAGCTCACATACGGCTTTGATAAAATGCAATTTATGAAATTGTACACAATAGTTCATGCCGTTACTTTGATTGCTGAAGAGTGACATGGATGAATGACAGTGTGGTGTTTCGGCCAGTTGCACCTAATTAAATTGCTAAATTGGCATAATGTCACATGTGCATTTCTTGGCATCCTGACACAGAAGTCTGACAGGACCTTGAATGAGTAATTCATATGTTTTTGTCCAGCAGACTGCTTTGCTGCAGGAAGACGACAGAAGGTCTGAGACTGTCCTGTCAAGTCTAATGCTTCTACAAGACGCCGATCAGATCTGAGAGAATGATTACTCAAGAAGATTAAATTAGATCAAGACTTTTATTGCATCATGGACCTGTAAACGTTCCCATTGGGGTGAATAAAAGACCGCGGTGACCTTGGAAATGAAAGCAAAAACCTTGTTAAAGTGACATGCCAACTGGACTTCTGCTACCTTGCTTGGATTGTTTTTATTTTTCTTTTAAAGATGTAAAATAAATGTCTCATAATGAGATTGAGTCATCGCCAAAATTCTGTTTCATTCCTCTCCCCAACCAGTTTACATCCTTGACAGGCACCAGGAATTCATAAATTCACATTTTACAAAAAAAACAACTTAAAGAGCAAGGAAAGTTTTTCTATTTAAACACAAACAGGAACATTTTCTTCCCCTGAAAATATTCTCTGATGCCGAACAAGATATTCCTCTTATGACCAGCTGTTTCATTATAAAGACATCGCCATGAGCTGCGATAAAAAAAACCATGAGTTCTCTTCAAAATGACCTCATGCTATGGCTTATCTAGTAGAACAGCCTTTTGCCTGCTTTCCCACTCCTACACCCTCAACTACTGTTTCCTGACCCCATGCCAACTTCTCCAAAGAGTTGGTTGACCTCGAAGACAAAGAGACATATTTTCCTGTATGAATCACACAAATGGGGTGTGGGATTTTAGTCACATGGCAGAGAAACCCCTAATTGATGGTATTAAGCTAGGCTGGGCTTTTTCTTCTTCAAGGGCTTTTAATTAAATTAGCACCACTGCCTTGTGCACGCAAACCGCTGCCAGCAACTGCTGTTGATGTCCATTTACGTAAACTGTAGACCTCACTGGTGTGCAAAGTTTGGATTCATAAAGAGGCTTCAGGAGTTATTGGTTTTGGATCAGCGTTCTTTGGTAATAATTGATTTGGTTTATATAGATTTAATACGCGGCATGTGGCCAATACTTGCATTGAAAGTTCCTTGTAAAACTTCAAACAAACTTTTGGATCAAACACATGACATGACATGACCATAGGATAAGAACTTCAATGCCATGAAAACACACAGGATCATGACTTCAAAGAGAGGGGGGCCAGTGGACACAGAAGAGGACTCAGGGAATCCCTTTGAGGGGTTTAGAGGAAAACTGCACATGCGAAGCAGGTGGGTCTCAGTGTGAGGGGGATCTGCTGGCAACTGGCTGCCCCTTGGCTCCCCGAGAGCCTCGACCCTGGCTCCGCCCCATGCAGCTGTCCCCCGATAACATCATCACAGCAGGCACACTGCGGTGACGCAATACCCCGGAGGAGGCCCACTCAGGATATCCCGGTCGATTATCCGCTCATCAGAAATGTATTTTCTCTTTTGCTTTCCTGGTGTTGATTACAGTTTGAGAAATCGGCGATTCGACTGATTGTTTTCCTTCATACAATTAAGTCAGACGTGATAATGACGCCACGCGATTCTGTCCAACACAACCAATGAAGCTTTTTATCTGTTTAACCGAGTGGAGGAAGTTGTTTCAAAGACCATGCATGTGTCCGTCCACTGTAATGCCCCACGTCACACCTCTGCTGCTTTCTCTTGCTCAGTAAATGAAAGAATGTCTGAATGGACTTCTCACTGAGCAAAGCTGCGCAGCACGTGTGCACAGCAAGAAGATTTCTTTTCCGTATAAAAAAGATTGATTTGATATATGTACAGCACTTTATCATCTTACATCTATCATCATACTAAATGTTATGTAAGTTATCTTTTATTTCATTCATGTTAATTTATTGGATTTTTTTTGTTATCCTGTTCCAGTTTCTGTCTTCTACCTGGCTAGAGAGGCTTAATTGCATCGGTCCAGACTCTCAAATATCTCAACAACCATTTGACGGATTGCCATGAGATTCTACAGAGACGTTTGTGGTCCCGAGATGATGAAGCCCGCCGACTTTGGTGATCCCCTGACTTTTCCTCTAGCTCCACCATTAGGTTGACATTTTTGTCTTTTTCTGAAACGTCTCAACAACTGTTGGATGGATTGGCATGAAATTTAGTACAGATATCCGTGGAGCCCAGGGGATGAATCCTAATGACTTCTGTGGTCCCCACTTATCCAAGGAAATATCTGATGGATTGGTATTATTTTTTGAGCAGACATTCATGGTTCTGGGACGTCGTGTTTTGACTTGGTGATTCCCCCCCCCTCTCCGTTTTTCCTCTGGCCCACCATGACGTTGACATTTGTGGTTTTGAGTGAAATGTTTCAACAACTAATGGATGGATTACTGTAAAATTTGATACAGACACTCCTGCCAGAATGAATTGCAAGAACTTTTCATATAGTGCCACCATCGGTTTATGATTTAAATTTTATATTTTGTTTATGTCTGAACATTAGCAAAATTAATGGGATTCTTGCCTTGGCAGTTCTCTAAGTGTTGATTTTTAAGTGTTAGCATGAAAATCACATTAAATAGATTAAAATAAGATGGCGCACATCAGGGGTACTGAAAGATTTGCATCTGATTTTCATTTAAGATCAGAGGCCTGGAATGATTGGAAATAACCAAATAACATTTAATCATATCACTTATAATTTTTAGGCAGAATGCATTCAAGTTCAAGACAGTCAAAAGACATTCAAGGCTAGTGGAAGACTTGGATTTCTTCGCCCGCAACCAGTTGCATCATCGTGACCCCTGAACTCTGATGCGCGAATACACCACAAACGTCACATCTCTTGTTGCTGAACCAGCATGAAACCCAAACAGATATGGCTCAGTTAATTATTTCTGACTGACATTTTTACTACATTTACTCTAGTTTTAGAAACAGCGCACAACAGAAAATGAGACACGTTTTGTATCTGCGCTTCAGGAGCTGGTAGTAAATTCTCTCCTCCAACTTTCCAATGTGAACTCGCAGAAACAACAACACTTTCCACAGCAGTTATTTTTGCCTTGACAACGATGTCAACAATAGAGAAATCAGTCACATTAAAACCACATCCATCAGCGGACAGGAACACTCTGGATAATCGAAAACTAAACTGTGTATTTAGCGTCACTAACAATTTATTGATCAATTGAAAACGTCTTATAAAACAGAAAATGTGGCATGCACAATGCATCATTTCAGCTTTAACACAGCGCTCATGTGCAACAGTCACATTGCAGGAAGTGCGATGTGAAGCAAGGCGAGTTAACTCAAACACATCAGGCTACGAGTTTTTTTTGCTGCTCGATACAAAACGTTCTCATTTTCAATGACTAATCCGTAAGACGTCTGTCTGATTTAACACAAATTACTCTGATTTATGGGTACTTGGATACAAAGTTTTTTCCACTTTATTCACAGTTTGCTGAAATGCAGATGTGAACAGCAAAAGGGGCAAGAAACACGAGAGAAACACTGGAGAGGAAGAAGAGATGCAATGTCAGTTGTGTGGAAATATTTTACCTACAGATGTGAAGTAAGGCAAATGAACTCAAACACATCATGTTTCGTGCTGCTTGATACAAAAAGAAAACTCACATGGGTCTCAGTTTCCATGACTAATGCACAAGAGACATTTGTCTGATAGAACATAGTTTTGTCAGATTCAAAAGTTCTTGGATTTTTCTTTTACTTTGTTTACGAGACACGCAGTTTGTTGACACGCGGGCTTCACATGTGCACGACAAAATGAGCAAGAAACAGGAGAGAAACACGGAAAAGGAATATTTGCCTGCAAAAAGGCTGAAAACAAGCACTCTGCCTGCAGTGTCTTGCACTACATGAGGCAACATGACTAATTTGTTTGACCATTTAAATCGGCACCACAAAGCTCTGTATGATGAGTGCAAAGCCAGATCTGAATGCCATCCAAAGAAAAAACACAATTTTGGATGCCTTTGCCAGTGTTACACCACATGAGAAAGGTTCCAAACAGCTTTTTGTCAGCATTTTAAAAATTATTTTTAATTTTTAATGTACATGCACTCCCCCTACAAAATCACCCCAATTATACTAGAATGAGTCATTCTTTCCAAATAGTTTTTCCAATCACCTCGTGAAAACTCTTGTATTTTATTTTTTTATATTGCAGAAAAACAAAATATTGCCATGTCATTTTTTCCCAATATCGTGGTCCCTAAGGTGCTGTATACATAACAGGAGGTAGGTGCTTGGTCCAAACATTTCATCCATTGCACTGAACTGCTGTTGTAGCTTGTCTGCAGACTCTTGAGATACTCTGAAAGATAAAACTTTTTATGATGATGATGCTGCATAGGTTTCATATTTGTGCATCGGTTAATTAAAAACAAAAGTCCAATCAATGCCTTTCTTGCTTTTCACACTGCCTAATCATAAATCCTTGAACATTTTATAGTCCCGTTGGCTACACGATATGATAACTATTTCCAAAATATCCCTCTTTTTTTTTGAAAGCCCACCACTGCCTCGCTGCAATGTGACTTAGATTATGATCTTGCCAGCATTAGTAACTTTCCCCGATCCCGTAGCACAAGAGTGCTTTTGTCAGCAACTGAACGGCTTGTGTGATGATACGGAGAAAATGTTGACCAACGCTCGCGTGCACGCTGCCAGCCTTTGCACACACACACACACACACACACATTCACAGTGTCACTGCGACGGATTGCTTTCTTGCAAACAACTCACCTAATGTCACTTACCCTGTTGCCATGGCAGCAATTAACTGTTCGGAGGTATTCATGTGCAGAAGCTCGGCTAAAGAACTGATTGTTCCCGCTCACAGTACACAAAGCTGTTGACAGTGAACTTTGACCTCGCTCATAGCCTCAGTAACCCACTATTTGAGAGCAGAGCTAAGACTGCGTGGAATTCTGGCAAAAGCGCCGAAGCTCAGAGAGGTGCAGGGAGAGGCTCATTAACAATATTCACAAGTTTCATTCCTGTGACTGCTAAATTATATATTTGTATGGATTATGATGAAATATCAACAAGTCTGAGCTCCCAGTGTGTTAAATATTTAGTATTTGATTTATTGTTATAGCAAAGTATTGGCCAATTACCAAAACTTGAAGCCTGAATTATTGAAAGTTTTAGTTTCTTCTCGAGAATGCTGAAATAAATTATATAAAAATACAACCAAATTCTAAAGGTAGTGTCCTGTTTGTTTTTTACCAAAAAATTTGGTTAAGTATTATAAAAACTGATATTCTTTAGCAATCAAAATGAGAGTTTAACAGCAGGCTACTGTAAAAGCTGACAGCCTGAACTGAAGGAAAACTTCACCAAGTACTGTTTAGACTTGATTTAGGAAGCTAATAATATTATTGCTAACTTTACAATGATGTCCTAAGATCATTTTGTATATTTCATTTATCTAATTTTTCATTGCTTTCCAAAATATATTAAATAGACCACAATTTGTCGTACATTGCTGCCTTTGAATAAATATTTCCATTCAACTGATATATAATTTGCCTTATCCTTTATGTGTTTTTATTTTCGGTGTTTGTGTTTTGTGCATTTTGAATGTTAAACACAGTTGTTCGATCTCAATTCTGGTATTAAAAGACATTTTTATTTATAGTACATGTCTGCAAATTCACAGTTAGTATATTTTAAATGATGAAAATGTAACTTACAAGTAACTACTGCTATGGTAAATGTTGATTAGAGTGGCAACGCTTTAAAAACGCAGTATATTATCACAAAGTCTAGTCACAGTATTAAACTGTAAACCTCATATTGCATTGTAGAGTGCTGTAATCGATAACTGTTTAAGAAAATGACAATAGTTACACTTAAATACTGTCAAATCCTGCCAACCACCGCTGCCAGCATTTAACTGTAAACTTCACTTTCTACAGGAGCACGCAGTAATAAATAAATAAAATAAATAAAAATTTCACAGTAATAAACCGTTTAAATAAATTACAATAAGAACACTGTGAAAATACAGTAAAATGCTGGCGTCTGCAGCTGCCAGTATTTTACTGCAATTTTACAGCAAAAATTTGCTACAGCGAATGCAACACTATTGTTTCATACTAAGTGGTTCGTCCTAAATGCCACCTTACATTATACTACACTCACACGCTTGATTGATTTGATCTGGGAAATAATGTGACAAGTATTCTCTGCATAGCTTCTCAGATCATACAGAGGGATTTGTGTGCGACGTGTTTATAAAGGGATCCCACTGAAAGAAGCAGAACGCTATGCATTACACAATCTATGTGGTCTGTCTGAGGTTAGGCTGCCCTTAACCGCAGATCTTATTTCAGATTACTAAGGCACAGACGCTATAGTAAATCATGAGCAGGACAGACAAATACCTGACCCTGTTTCAGCAATTATGGGCAATGGCTGCCTACCTAAAACAACTATTTTGGAAAGGAGGGAAAACAAAGCGCTGGGATTTCTTTCATCTCTGTCTCCTGCTACGGCTTCCTATCCCTGCCAGTGGAATACTAATACGCCAAAAAGAATGCAGACCCCAACCAATATAACAGATACATGCGAAAGACGTGTGGATTCGAGCGCTTGTAAGCGACTGCGTACACAAGTTTATTCATGAACGCACCCCTCGATGTGTTTCATTAGGCAAACAAAAAGGCTTTCAGTGGTCCAATCATAAAAGAACGCAGCCAAGCTATGAACATTGCTAATTAAAATCTGCTCAAAGAAAGCCTTGTTTTCCACTCAAAATCTGCATCCAAACCCATGTCTGTGTGTACGTCTCTCTACATAGTAGAGGCCGCTTTTATTTCACTTGGCCCGAGGTCCCGCCAATAAAACGTACTGATATTTCTTCAAGCTAACAAGCCTTTCCTTTGGTTGTGATACAGTTACATTATCTGAATTGCTCTAAGTGTAATGTTTAATCGTTGGTAGCTGTGACGGTCGATAAATGAGAAGCAATAACGCAGCAGCCTGTTGCATAACACCTGATGCACTCAGGAGTCTGATGAATTTGGCTGGCTTTTTTTGTTGTATTATAAAACTGTCTAAAATAATGCATCAAAATTATACGATGCGTGACTAAAAACAAGTCAGAACAACAACTGTTGATTAGAAGGATAATTCTTCTAGCGACCCATATGGCTCCAAAGGAGAGGGGAGGCATTTAACAACCAGTTTATTTCCTTCACAAATACATCTTAACAATGCCTGGCTCCATATCAAGTGCTAATGATCTAATCCTAATGCTACGTGCCAAAGGATGGGACTCTGTTATCGTCCTACACACGCCTTGTCATATGCTGCCCATCCACCCACCACGGTAAACAGAGATATTTCCATCTCGGCTTCTTTCCCTCCATCCCTTCATTTACACGTCTGAGTCACGCTCATCGTTTCATCTTCTTCCTTTTTTTTTTTCTCCCAATGTCTCCCGTTTATTACTTTGCGCTCTCTCTGTCTCTCGTGTTTTCCACAGAGTCGGCACATCCAGAATTTGTCAGGGAGACAAAAATGAGGGAGGAATTCAATGCTGTTTTTCACTTTGGTTGGCTCCCTGTGGTGTTGGGCTTGATACGGTTCCCTCTGTGTCCCCCCTCCTCCGCTTTTGATGTGTGGCATAAGGCTGACTCAACAGAGTGAGATATACCGATGATGGATTTGCAGTCAAATTAATCTTGAATTGAGCTGACAAGCACATGGGAGCCAGCAAATTATTAAGAGTCTGTAGCTGGAGTGCCGTGCCACTGAGAGAGGAGGGGCAAAGCAAACAGTAACACAGACAGTTTTCTCTTTCCACTCGCTTTCGGTTCGGCCGAATGAGATAATCGTGAATGTAATTTCGGAGGAAACTGATCTGGGGTAAGTAGCTATCACATTGGAGAGATGCGGTGACACTCATCTGAGCGTGCAGCCGTTTGTATATACCCGCAGACATGCATAAGCACACGACCACAGTATGAAGTCATGAAAACTATAATGTCAGTTGTGTCCTGAATCCAAGACGAGTAAAGGCATTGACGCTGTGATTTATTAGTCGGCCACAATCCAGGAAAGACAAACAGCAACATAATAATGTCCAGAGAACTCAAACTTATCTGATGGAGCCTGTTTAGCCTCACCGCGGCTGTCAGGAATCTACTCGAACATGACAACAACACCCAATCGCCACGCCACCTCACATGTAGCCCACTAATAATTCTGCACACAATCATAATTACAAACCCAATCTCCACATAAAACTCCACATAAGACTCCAGCTGGCCTCCTCCAGGACACAGAAAAGCTGATAAAACTTTGTGGAGCCTGGATCTTAACCCCCCTGTGTTGGTACACTCAGTGCTGCAAAGGCTCATGCCTCACTAGTTGAGCAGTTAAGTGGGCGAATAAAAGGAAAAGTGAGAATATGAGAATACGCGCATATATTCCAGAGTTTACAAATGACATTAAATATACTTTCGTTTAAGTGTTTAACTTATGAGGATCTGCGTGCCAGCCTCAGCTCCAGACTGAGGATTTTAGAGGCCTGGCCTGATGGAGATGGACACCCCTCTGGTATTACATTTATGGCCTTGAAACAGCAATACAGACACACACACACATGCTCAGGGCACCCCACTTTTCCCCGTCCAGCCGCAATTGAGCACGGCGTCGAGATTCCAATCAGGGTTGAGCCAGCAGACTGAAGGGATTATTTATGCTGGAAAGGATAAAGAAACCTCGAGCAGGGAAAGAGATGTGTGTGTGGCTGTAGGATTTCTATACTTGCGAGAACTAAAAGTCTATCTAAAGGATCAAAATTAGAGAAAAACTCTTGTAAAATGAAATTTTTTTTCAGTTACCATTTGAGAAGTTAATTTACTTTTAGGTTTGGCAAACAGTTACGTATTGAACTCAAGAGTGTGGCGCAAAAGTTGGGAAACATACACACTCATACTCACGTTGACACAACCTTATGCTCCCTAAAAGTGACAACTTGGTCCTGCGTTAGCGGCCAATCTGAATGAGTGTATCATCCAACCAGTCCTCCTGGTCTGGGGTTGTTTTCACAGAAGTGTACTGAAAGCAATGCCTGCACGCGGAGCATAAATTGTGCCTGCGTCGCACTTTATAAATCGTCACCCGTCACATTGCATTCTGCATGTTGCTGATGTGGCGGAAAGAGTCTCTGGGTTGAATGCTTTTTTGGACACAACTTGCTTTTGTGAGCACGTGTTAATATCAAGAAGGGGAATTCATTGGGGTTCCCCTCGAAAAGTCGACCAAATGTTAATCGCTGAGGAGAGTCTTAAGTTTCGATTGGTCGGTTGGGTGTAGGGATAAAAAGCACTCCGTCAGTCCTGCACAGGCATCGTTTTCATTGGATAGTAATTTCATGTTATGTAATTATGTTTTCTCAGCAATATGTGGCACAAAAAATTCCTCTGGGATGAATAAAGGTATAGGAAGTCGGATAGGAAATGTAAAGTGTCGGATCATTTCAGAGAATAAAAGACGACTCACAGAAAGTGGCAGAGCGGGTATGGATGGTAAAACATTTCTGACAGTTCACCAGTCCCACGATGTGAAGTCTCTCTGTTGGTGTTCAGGTCAGAGACTGACTGATGATGCACTGAAGGCAGGACCAAATAGTTCCTGTGATCTAACTTAGTGAGGACAAGGCGATCACCAGCTGCATTTTGTCGAACCCGAGGCGCACGATATGATCAGGCGTGTTCACAAGATCCTTGTTGAATATTCAAACACATTCAGACTCACTAACTGACTGCTTTTGCTGTTGTTGTTGCTGCTCAATTCATGTTTGCATTTGTGATATTCATAAATTTAAGGCTCATTATTTACTATGGTTTTGTGTTTCACTGTAATGTAGCACAGTCGTAACAATGTGAACCTGCTTACACCATCTTCCTTCAGCCATGGAACTCAACTCATTATCTGAAGAAGCCAAAAATATATATTTAGATAAATAAACTAATATCAGATATGCTCAATTACAGGTCAATTAATGCTTTGAATTACTGAGCACTAGTTGACTGGGGAAATATTTGGTCAGACATAGCGCAAGATTTCATTTTAATTCTAATGAGGAGTATAAACACAGTTCAAGTGAATACCTAACTGCTCTAAAAGCATTTTTCATGTTGGCAGGATGGGATATAAGGAATTCCTGAACATGCTATTCATCACAGTCTTTCTAATCCTCATTTGGGGCAGAGTTTATCCTACTTTCCTACAGTATTACAACCTCATAGTCCTTGTCTTACAAAGGGGAGAGCGGTGCCAGTAACATCTCTAAAGGTTAAGTGGAGGTGGAATTATCTGGTGAGCAAAAAAATCAAACTTGTACTCGAAAGGTCCACGAGTGACCTTAAAATGGTGACTGTGGTTGAAATGCTGAGTTGGCTTATTTGTAGCAAAAAGGCAGTTCAGTCCTGAAACGATGTTTGTAATTGTAAGCCAGCAAAATGTGAGGATCCAAAGTGTTGAGATGTTTTTGGGAAAAGCTGATCGAAATTTGATGTGTGGTTTCAAACTGCAGGGAGAGGTTTGGTAAAGGACTTGTTGTGCAACATGATCGAAAGAAATTTTCCCTGAGAACTCCCTCAGCTCATGTGGTTGTGAGGACGGAGTGTTTGTACGCCGTGTTGTTTTGTGTGCCTGTGCATGCGAGCGAACGCGGGAGCATGCTTTTGTATTAAAAGTCCGAATGGAAAAGGCTATGCTTCATCGAATGGCAGTGTTCAAATACTCCGAATTAAGCTCTTTTTCTCCCTTTTGCGTCTCAGTCTGTCTCGCACACAAACACAAACACAAACACAAACACACACACAGACTCACACAGGATGCTTTACCAAAACAATAGCTGTCTCTGCCCGCTCAGTTCTTTGGCCTGGCAGCCTGCTCTTGGGAAGTTCTCAAACAACCCAACATCATTGCAGCCAAGCCACATCAAAAAAGCACACATACACACCAACACACACACACACACACACAAGCTAATGCAAGTATGCCCTCCTCTTCGTGTCAGGAAACAATGCTGCACACAGTATAGCTACAAACATGAGAACGTACACACAAGATCAACTGTAGAAATAGTCTCACACACTCGGATAGTTAGCCAGCGGCAGTCTCCTCCGGCCCGCTGAGTTAGCTCCCTCTCCTACCACCATTACCACTATTGTAAATACTCCTCAGTATGTATTTACAGTGGGATTTCAGAACCTTGGGAAAAAAAATAAAAATGAGGTGAAAAGAAAAAAAAAAAAAGGCTGGAAAAATGAAGGAATGTGCTTCACGCTGGTCAGACGGTGGGAACCCTCTGTCCTTACTGTCTTTCTGCTAGAATTTGCCTCAGACTGCACCTTTGGGAGATGAGGTAGAGTGATAAAGTAGGCATCTCTCTGTTCTCTCTGTTCGTTACTCTCTGTTTTTCTGCTTATTTCCAACTGATGCAGAAAGCAGGGACACAAAGACGTGAGGACGTGACATCTCCTGATGTACTAGTTATATATATATAGTTACATAGGACGCACTGTAACTGACGGGTCCTTGGACCTCGTGTACTGTACACTAAATAAAATTCATAAAATCTGTGATGTCATCCGCATTAAGCCGTGAATTAATTGCTGCACGGCTTGGGCTCGTGTGTCATCTGTAACCACGGCAACTAGCAGCTACTGCTGGGAGGTAAAGTGCTTCAACTGTGAGGAGCGTGGCAGGAAAACAACAGCAGGGTCGGAGTCGCAGCGTCTTCAGAGTTTAAAAAAAAAGTGAGAGGAGCTATGATATATCGATGCGTTTACCTAAAGTTTCAAGAGATTTAACTGTTTGAATTTAAAGACAAGAAAAAGCAAAGAAATAAAGCCTTGAAATGTCAATAAAATCTACATTATTTTATTGTTAAGGGATTGACTGGTCAATCACCAGATCAGATATTCAGCTTTTTTTAATAATATTGGCATTATTTTTTTTTTTATATCAGTTCTCGATAAACTAAATTAACTTAACAATGCATTGCTTTGACTCTGATGCAGTCACTTCTCTCTCAAGTCTCCAGTAGTAGCCACTTAACACTGAAGGATAAATGATGAAAAGGTCAATTATATTTAAATGTACATGTAAAACAGAAATATGCAAAGACATTTCAACCAAGTTTCGTGTTGGACTTGGCTATTATAAATTGTGACATTTAGATAAGCTTGTAACTGCATCGGTTATCGATTTCATTGATCACACATTATTGGTAAGTGGATAAATTAGTGTTGCCACAAAGTTGCAATTTTTTTTTCTTTGCTACAACATCTTTCAAAATATTAAAACTCAAAACCATTTATGTTGCCACGGTTAAAAAGTTTCACAACATTTAAGGCTTTAAATTGCTGAAAACTTCTTGACACTTTTCCAAACAGCACTGTTTCATGTATCCACCAAAACCTGTCTTGGACGCTCCGCACTTGCCAACTTCCTAACATCATAACAAAACAATTTTCAACTGAAGTAACTGAGACGAGTAATGAGATGAAAACAGCAACGGTTTGAGTAAGAAGAGGTGGGGCTATGTACGAGGGGCTTTGAAATTCGCTACTGGAGAGAAGAGAGAGCATCGGTGTATTGATACTGTAGAAAAATAAGCATTAAAGATGTTTGAAATACTCCGAATCACATTAAGAAATGGGGCTGCAAGGTGCCTCAGTGTTAGCACCATTGCCTCGCAGCAAGAATGTCGCCAGTTCGTGTCCCGGTGAGGACACCCAGGATCTTTCTGCGTGGAGTCTCCATGTTCTCCCCGTGCAGCGTGGGTTCTCTCCGGGTTCTCCGGCTTGGACCCACACAGTCCAAAAACATGTTGAGGTGAATTGGTTTATTCTAAATTGTCCATAGGTGTGAATGTGAGTGTGAATGGTTGTCTGTCTCTAAGTGTAGCCCTGTGATAGACTGGTGACCTGTCCAGGGTGTCTCCTGCCTTCACCCTGAGTCATCTGGGATAGACTCCAGCCCCCCATGACCCTAGTGAGGATTAAGCGGTGTATAGATAATTGATGGATGGAAATTCAGAAATGTTAATGGAAATTGATTTTTTCAACAAACATCAATGTCAAATCTGAAGAAGAAAAAAATTACTCCAATGTGCAGCTATGCCAGCTTCTTTTATGATCAGAAAAAATGTAAATGTTATTTAACTTTTTTCAAATTTAAAGAGTCTAGTGCTGAGAAAATTTGCATCCCTATACTGGAGGTCTGCAGCATGTCTGAAACTATGATTATTAGGGTTAATATGACATTTTACATTTAGGTGCTGATGTGATTTAGCAGAAGAAAGGATCTCTAAAGGTTCTTACTGATTAACAGGTAAATGACACTTAACTAGTAGAAAGTTTGTTTTTTGAAACAAAAAGTAAGTGAAACACAAAGCTGGTGAACAAATGTCCCCTCTACTTACTTTAAGTTATTCCATCTCACATTTACACATACACACAGACACATCTATACGTCACCCCCATATGAGAGCAATTACACGGCCTGCTCCCGTGAATAAATTAGTCCAATCAAATTCTCTCTTTCCTGACATCTGTACCTAAATCCCTTGCTCCATGAACGAAGCAAAGCATCCCCCCATCCCTCCATTATTTCTTCCTTCTTCCACTGTCTGCACCCAGCATGAGAAGAAAGGAAAAGTTACATTTGAACAGGAAAGTTTTCCTACTTAAAGTGTGTTACAAATATAAAATGTAAAGTGCATTAAATGTCCTGCAGGCTATACGTGTGCATGTAACAAGTGTGTGCAGCAGAGATAAGCACCCAAAGGCAACTCAAAGTTAGAGCGTTTCAGCCGCTTCAGAGAAAGAGGGTCAAAAGCCCCAACTCTAAAAAAAATCAATTAAAGGCACTTTGAAGACCTAACCAACTGAGGCTTATCTGGCCGAAGATAAAACTAATCAGCAGCAGCAACAAAAGACATACCTAGATTTTGAAAATGCAAAAATAAAATCCTAATGCCTAATCAAGATTTTGGACTTTTATTTTTTTCAAAACAACTGAGTGACCAGTAAGTACATCCCTACATAGCGTTGTCGGCTCTGTCAGTCTGTTCAAGTAACTGCATTCTGTCATTTACAAAGAGGTCACGTTCTCCTTTATGCTTTATTTAGACATACCGCAACAGTGACGGAGAGAGCCACGGTGTGATGGTTGCCATATGTGCAATGACAGTAGATCAAACTTTAAAGAGTTGCTAAGAAACAAAAGACTAAACCTAGACTAATTGCAAGCTTAAAACATGGCAGACAGGATCACTGTGCATGTTTCTTCACTAGAGACAAGGTTTCTAATCTACAGGTAGTTTATTTGTCGGTTACAGAAGTCGTGCTCAGGTTGAGTCCTGAGCTCCATTTACGTAAGTCAAAATATTGTTCTATCATATTGATTCCTTTGCTGTCATTACTGAGGCGTTTCAGTTTCACAGTCTCACAGCAGGATATTTGCAGTAGTCTTCTAATTACTGTGGCTATGGATGCGTTCCCACACAGAATGTGACCTCGCTAATCATTAAAATAACTGCCAAAACCACGTTACTTATCGAATGTGCCTGTCTACTCAGTAATGTGACTGCACGCAGCTCAGACTTGCGCCGCATTCAAAGTGATATCGAAGTGTTATAAGGTCCTAGGTAGTAAGATTTGCTGTCGAGACTCATTCAGGCAGAAAAACCGACACGATCAGATGCTGACAGATTAATAGAAAGGAGAGGCGGTCTGAAAGGGAGCTGAACAGATGCTTTCATCTATGCATCCTTGTTGGAAGCAACCAGGTGGTATTTTTTTCCTGCTTTGTGGAGAAATCCTTTGTGCCTCTGAGTTAGTGGGAAGAAGATATCAAAATAGATTTACTGTGGGACCTTTAAGGACATCTGGTACGAAGGTTTGCAGAAGCACACTGGACGGCTTGTAAATGATCCAGCGATAACCCGCGAAAGCCCGTAAAAAGAAACCTGAAGTGGTCCAAGTGGGATGTAATAAAAGCATGAATGATGTTCTCCGCAGCGATAGACCTCCATTGATAAGAAGCAGAGGAAATCAAGCCCTTGTAATTAGGGAAACGACATGACAGGGCCACACAAGCACTGTTTGCATTCTGTCTTCATTGAGATGCAGGAAATGACCTTTATCGAATCCTTCATGGAATTTAAGTAATTATATAATATAATTTTGTTGGCATTTTGAGGTTAAGTATGGCTAAATTATATTGACATTACAGTGATAGAACATACCTCCAACACTGTAATCCTCTCAGTGGAAAGCAGAACAGAAGGCAGAAAAGGAGCCAGAACCCAAAGGAAATGACTGTTAATACGGCTGAGGAAGAGATAATACCGATGGGATATTAAAAAACACGTACGAATACCAACAACACATGCAAACAAATACACATGGACACACTTTTGTGTTGAGATGGAATGGTGTCACTTGCTCCTCGGGTTAATCACAGGTTTTTGATGAAAAACATGCACACATATAGTATGTTTGTGCATAACGTTTGGTATTTATCCTGCTTACGTTCACTTGCGCTCATTGTTTGCGCCGCCATAAATCAACGTGTGGTAGAGAATATCAAGCAGTCCTAATACCCTCGTTCTAGGACAGACTCCTGTTATTTGACATCCCGCGATGGCTCGGCTGATGACTCTGTTGAATACAGCTGCGTGTCTCCTGGCAACAGATGTCCCTGACTCTGGCACACCGAGTGCTCAGTGTGCCAGCACACCAGACGCATCGTACACACGACAAAAAAAAAAAGTATACCATAAACCTATAGTGCATTAAATACCCCACAAAACAGTGGCTTTTTGCAGCTGAGGCCTCAAACTAGCAGCGTGTACTTCCACAGAGACAGCCGACGGTTGAGATTTTCACATTTGGGAAACATTTTCAGTCAACACTTGAACTCCTGAGAGAGTGGAGGTTCTTTGATTCGGCCTGATTACTTGTGTGCCTTTTGTGTTTGTTGGAGTTCCAAATAAAATGCAGCTGGGTGTCTTTAGGACATCACACACACACACACACACACACACACACGAGCCTCCATTTTTCACTGGGAAAGGCCTGTTGCTATGAAACCATGTGAACCCAGACAGTTTAAATGTGCAGCTCGAAGCAGTGTTTTGTTCAAAAAAAAAAACAAAACACACAGTTACACCTGAGACTGCTTGTACAGGAAAAAAAAAGAATCAATGGTTTCAAGAGTGCCTGGTTCTTTGAGAGAGCTTAAATGTCCTCAAGAACAAGGTTACACTCAATGAGGCTCGCAGCAGCTGTTTAGCCTTCCAAAGAACCCACTTAGTAAAACTCCTCAAATGGAATAATTAGCTAATTGGTCCAACGAGAGGAATCTTGATATATCCTGAGACACAGAGAAAGAAATAGATGCTGATCTTCTTCTAAATCAGCGCTCAGAGAAACAGACAGGAGATAAATATGTTGTGAGGATAAGTATGGGTGACGGTAGCTGTGGTTGCTGGGAAACTAAAACATATACCAGGGACCGGAGCCTTTAACTGTAGAAGGTAACAGGCGTTTTATTTAAAGCTCGCTTGTATGAGAGACAAGACTTTATTTTCTAATTCCCTCTGCCAGATAAGTGATATGATAAGTTTAACTTTAGTACAAAGCCTTGTTTTGATTTTAAAATGACTGCATTACGCTGTTAATACAAAACCAGCATTTGTAGAAAATGTTTAATATTAAAAGTCTTCTAGGTTTTAGTGGACGCACTAATTTCTTGTGGAATACACATTATGCTTTCTGGTATGCACAGTAATATGCAAGAAAACCGCAAATGTTGGGTTAGTGTCTACATTTTTCCACACAGTGAGTGCGAACTAACACTTACTTTCATTGTTGATTAACCTGTTGATTAATTTCTCCATTAAAAATTCCGTTGATTGGTCTATGAGATGCCTGAAAATGGTTAAACATGTCAATCGGTGTTTCCCAAAGCTCAAGCTGACGTCCACAGATGTTTTGTTTTGGCTAAAACCCAAAGATATACAGGTTTCTGTCACAGAGGAGTAAAGAAACATGAAAATATTCAAATTTAAGAGGCTGGAATTAGATCGTTTGTGTTTTCTTAAGTGATTATCAAACAGCTGACTTACTTAACAGTCGACAGATAACTTATGTCGCAGCATTAATGCAAAAAGGCACATCTTCCCATTAAAAGTGTTGTTTGATGTCCTATTATGGAACCCAGCACACAAGGGAGATGTTACTGACAAACAGAATATATGCACACATTGGATATGCACAGTTGGGGTTTGTTTGCTCGTTTAGAGTCAGCGTTTATACTAACAGTAAATGAAACTAATGAGCAAATTTAACAGTAGCAAGGTCAGAAAACAGTCACTAAGCTATGATCAAATATAAAATGGAAAAAGAAATAAAGGTCTATGTCAAATAAAGCCCAGATTCTCTTTTGATGTTACATTAATCAGCGATCCTCATCCTGCAGATGATACATGCTCAGCGGCTAATGGTGCCATCTGACAGGAAGAAGGTTCGAGGTGTGAATCACAAACCCACAGAAGGAGTCATAATCAACGTATCACCTGGCAGAGGTGTTCAGTTACACAATGAGTACAAACTCCTCTTATTTTCCTTTCCTAGAGGTATTTCCGTCATGATTTCACAGAGCTGATTTCGGTGCCCCTAAACCTGTGAGTTGGTTTGTTCCTATGCCTTGCAGAAGTGTTATTGTTATGGAATGGATTATGGGGTCAGGCTTAGACCGGCTTAATGTATGTGTTTGTGTTTTCTGTAACACAAACACATACACATTCATGTATCCGTAAATTCAGAGGACACTACATTGACTCATTTCTCATTTCCTGGACCTTAACCATGATACTATTACTGCTGCTACAGCCTGCCGAACCCTGACTTTAAAACATGTGCGGCTCAGGTGCTAGAGCGGGTTGGTGGGTCGAGCTCTGCTACCTTGCACGGCAGCTCCATGTGCGAGTGAATGGGAAACACTGTGAAGTGCTTTGAGTGCCACTAAACTAGAAAAGGGCAATTTTAAGTGCAGACTATTTACGTCCCCACCTTCAAATGTGATGATTCATGTTATGGGAACTTGCTTTTTGTCCTATTAACCCTCTGAACTGCATTGCCTGGTTGTAAAAAATGACACCATTCATCAAAGCAAGAAACTAGAATAGCAACATTTTAAACTTTTAAACTATTTAACTATTCATCTGGTTTGTCAAGAAAAACCCAAACCAAGCTAAAAATTGTGACATTTTATTATTCCACATGCCTCAATGTAAAATTTGCTTAAAATCAGTTATTTACGTTTGGCAGGTTTGTTAAAAAACAAAAAATTCTGCAATCCCTGCCGTAACAGAGAAGCCATGAGTGAATCAGTTGTGACTAATGATCACAGCACAAAAATTCAGCAACTTTTTGTGCTTACAAAGAGCAGGCAGAAGACAAATATAGAAACATATTAAAATATAGGTAGTAAAATCTATAGCATGTAGAGCAACCATTTTTATCAGCATTAGTAACATGTTAATTGTAGGTTTTTGTGATTTTTGTAAAATACATTGTCAAAAAAGTAAAACTTTTCTCTTTCCTTTTCATACGATTTACGCCATCATAACTTTGTTAAATGGCACAGAAGACCTTCTTAAGTTCTAGCCGTGGTTGTGTTGTTTCCAGAGAGGTCAAGGACTTTGTGTTGCTGTGCAGAACGAAGCCACTGTGACTAAAAATATGACAGGAGCCAAAAAAATGGATTTTACAGAGTTCCGAAAGACACGTCCGCAAAATGTGACTATGTAAACCGATTCAGGCCCCCACAACATGAGTAATACCTGTACTACACCCAGGCACGCACACACATACACATACACGTTGGCATAAACACAGATGAGTCAGGTCAAATTCTTTAGTCACACGGGTTACTGCAGGAAACTAGTGAAAAATGAGCTGCCTAATGTTCTGTAACCACACTCGAAAATCCAACATTATCATCTATTGTGGTCGGTAAGTCAATAATGTGCTTTGGTTTTATGGGAACACTCGGTATATGTCTTAGAAAATTCAACAATACTACTAGTTGTTGCCAAAGCCTGTATTAGATTTCCAATCCTTTGGTCTCGTTCAATGTTTTCAAGGATTAAACAGGAGGGGAAGACAAAAGAGAGGATGATAGCAGCGGATGTATATGCAGGTGAACAAATGTGACTTACTTCTTATGCTGGTTCTCCTTTCGGTCAGCAGAGCCCAGACTCTGGAAACAAGAAGAAAAACAGACATTAGAATGACCACTGAAGAGTTTATGGTCCTTCCACTCTCAAAATACTCAAAGAGAAAACTCCCCTGCACGCTATAAAACAATTGGATGGTTCAGAGGGCAGATGTATAAATATAATTGTGTATTTTGTTACATTATTATAGGCTTGGCAGTCCTGGAGGTTCAGATGGCTACCTGGAAACCATCTCAGTGCAGAGTTGGCAACCAAGACTAGTACAGCAGAGTCCGCATAAAAGGCACTGGCCCCAATCAAAGCATCAGCAAGTTAATTACCCTGAAAAACAATCCAGTTACACAAAGACAGAGAGATGCTGCTTTTTCCCTTAATTGAGTTTGGATTATTACAGTTCAGGGGATCGACAGTTAGTGTTTGTCTCAATCCTCCCTCTAATCTGGAGATTCACCTTCTAGGCAACACCAATCAAATGATCAGTGCCACGCTGTAAGAGCCAATTACACGGATAACAACGTTGTCTCCAATGAAAAATAATTAGCTCTCTGGGTACAATTACAAACACTTATCAAGCAGATTTACCTCATTCGCATGCATTTATCAAACTGTAGTGCCACTGCGCAAGATTGCATAATGTGTGTTTTGGAGGAAAAGAGTGACTGAGAGGAAGAAGAGGAAGACAGACAAGTTTAAAAGCAATTTCCTTCACGATGAAGTTAACTGAGTTCAGAAACTCCAAGTGCAAAACGGACGCTTCCCGCCAGCTCTGCTCAACAGGGGACGTTTGAAGGCATCATGCTCTGGCAGAGCCTGCTCAGCACACACCAAAACACAAGTATACACACAGATGCAGACAACAGCATCTCCCTGCTGTCCACATCTTCCTTGAGGTGTGTTACACTCATGCTGTCACACACAGACACTCGGAGCATTCTCACACACAGCTGGCCTTAGGCTGGAGGAATCTTTGGAGCGCGATCGTGGTATTGTTTTGCATTTTTATCTTTGCAAACAACATTAATCTGGAAGTCAAATGTACAACACATATGGAGTAAAAATGCAAACACACAACCTCTTTTTTTCAGAATGCCTTCACTTTGCATCCATTAATTCCATCACACACACACACACACACACATACCTGTCGAGTCCAACCCGGTAAGCCCAGTCTGAGGACGTTACTCCACTCTCCCTTGTCTTGATTTTTCTGCCTTGTTTCCAAAACCCAAGTCCTCCCTGAGGTGATTCAGTGGTGACTCTAATTGCTGTTCACCTGTCCAACTTCAACTCCTCAGCTCGGCTTCCCTCCCTCCCCGCGTAACTCTGTCTATTTTCTCCTCTTTTCTGTCTAAAGCTGCTGGTCACACGGAGGTTTGTGAAGCTTGCTCCGATGGTGGCTGCTACCGCCACTGACTTGTTGTACTTTAATTGTAGTTGCTAGGCGATAAGCTTCTCCAATTCTGCACACAGAGTGAAGGGGAGGACAGGAGAGGAGGGGGGGAGAGAGTGACAGAATAGGTAGTGTGGGGGGTTGGGGGGTGGGAGGAAATGCTCATTATAGACACAGTAGCCTAAAGAGAATGATCAGCAGAGAGGAGGGGGGAGGTTTACAGGAGGGGAGGAAGTTGTTCAGCTGAGAGACGTGGACGGATGAGAGAGAGGAGAGCTCCCATAGCAGGTGCACTTCCTTGTTTTCCCACTGGGACCACCTTGTGCAACCTGCAGCACTTAAGCCGCAGCAACAGCTCACTTGTAGGATTTGCTATAAATACCCATAAAGGCATTTAGAGAATTTCTAAACACACATTTCCTCAAATTTTCTGCCTGTGTGTCAAAGACCTTTCTTTGTGTTTAAATTAGTTTTCTGGGTGTTATGAGAATTTACAATTTACAGGGACGACTCACATGTAGAGCCAGCAGTAAATAAACAATTAGCTAATTAACTATTTGTGCACTTTGCCACAGCTCCCAATTATTGGTTTCCAAGAACACAGGTGTCTAAAGCTTTTCGAGTGTGTACTGTTCACTGTAAGATTTACCAAAGCTATTGTTGCAGCACTTACAATGAAGAACCTATTATATAAAGTAAGCATTTGGCAGAACATAGGCAGGAACAGCAGCTGCTCATCAGCATACAGCGGTTGATGATAAATTGATAGAATCAAATTGAAACTGCATTAAGGGTAACATTTCTGTGTCAGGGTGCAGAAAGTGAAAGCCCCTGTCATGGATGTATATGTTGTATATGTTATGTATGTTTGATTTTCATAACTAAAAAAAATCCTAACAATGATATTATTGCGATATTTATCAAAAACATAAAAAGAAATAATGCTATCAGCCAAATTCATGTGTAACATTGTTTATCGTATGTTTTATCTTCCTTTTTGATGGATGATTTACCCAAAAAATAAGGCTAGGTCTGAAATCATGTAGGGACCACTATAGATTTTGATGGATGATTTACCCAAAAAATAAGGCTAGGTCTGAAATCATGTAGGGACCACTATAGAGTTAAGTATGCAGGGAGCTAATCAGCAAAAGTAACATTTTCAGACTCTACTCGTGTCTCAGCGCTAATAACTTCGTCACTGCTGTTGCTCAATTAATGGAATGGAAGTGAACCGACTGGGATTTTTGTGAAAACTTCAGATTATATTAAACATATTTTCCAAAATGAATGAATCAAAATAACTTTAGTCTTTGTTTGTGTTGTGATGCATCGCTCTGCTTCAATTAAAAATATTAATACATGTTATCATTTTTAATTTTTATATTTTCGCAGCACAACTGATGGATTTGTCTTGTTCCTGCTGTCATTTCGACATATTTTGTGAGAAATATTACTTTATATACTCACACTTTATTATAAAATAGCCATCAGAAATGTACCAATCCTCAACTGGCCTTCTCAGCTGTCCGCCATTTTCCTTCAACGCAATGCATGATGGTTCATATTGCTTGGTTAGTGACCATTGGTTAAACACTTCATCACGGTGCATTGTGGGATATTCTGAGCGCCCTATATAGGGTCTAACAACTGCACCTGAACATTCAGACAGCACTACAAAATGGCAAACACAATATATAGTGTGTAGTGTGGAGGTCATAGTTCCTGGTCCTCGATTATTTACAGTATATCATACGTGCATCATTAACACAATATCAATATTTCATTTTTAAAATATCACAGTTTTATGTTCCCTATAAACTGGTAAACGTTCCACCTTTAAACACTCGCTACAATCCACTTTACAGTTTCTCATTCCCCCATGTACACACCAGTGGGGACTCGGGGAACATTGGGCCATTGGGAGCAAACTTGGGGTTGAGTGTCTCACCCCGTGGACAGCGTGATTAGTGGACAACCAGCCCTACCACCTGAGCCTCGGTAACCCGCTGGTCTTTCCCACATGAAGCCGGCTCGGATGCGACCTACTGGCCTGGGATATCCTCGAGGAAAGCCCTATACTGAAGCACGGGCTGGGTCAGTCACTCCATCCTATAAACTGCCATTCCTTATTTAATGTGTGCCTTTGCTATCAAATGTTGATAACTAATTTAAAATGAGCTATTTTCTTTTATTATAAAGGATCTGTAAAGATTCTACTATAAGATATTAGACAAAAGGGACATACAAGGTAGACTGTAGGACTACGATAAAGCACACACATGTATTTGTACTGTCTCTATAACAACATGCTGTTTATCTCTAACAGCACATATCTGTCTTGGACCTAACATGATAGCAATATTATATTACTTTAATTAAAAAATTATGAATTAATCTCTGTACTTTTACTGTTCAGCTGGAATAATATCCGTTCTTTGTTTGTTTTTATGTAATTTCACTTGATTTTATGGCAGGAGCAGATAAAAAAAAAAAACTAAACACTTGACTCAGAGCTTTATTTTAAAAGGTCTATTAGACATCTAAAAACCAGCACGTATAAGTCAATATCTTCCGGTAACAGGCAACCCAGTCAGACTTTTATCTCTGGTGGATACCAATATAAATCAGTTGAGTCATGAAATCTACATTGTGCGTAGCGCCTGTTGACCTTTGGTGCAACTGTGGGTGAGTTTCTGAGCGTAAATGTGTACGTACGGAAGACAGTGTGCGTGTATATGGCGTATTATGACTCACTGTGTGTTTTTTAGTGTCTGTGTCTGTGGGCACACACGCAAATCGGTGCCACCTCATTGTCCAGTGAGTGAGTCGAGCGCTGCAGAGAGAGGTATAGGGAGCATTACTCATAGCTGCTGGAAATGTCAAAGAGACTGGCAATGCTCTGAAAGGCTACACAGGAAATATTGTCATACGTTCTTTTTTTATCCTCCTGTTTCTACTTGTGTCCGTCCCCCGCCCACCCAGCCTTGCCTTTAAGAAATTAAAAAAAAAATAATTCCACCTGCCAATTTCAGACGCAGCGACTATAAGAGATGCGAGCATCCAGCTTGCACCGCTGAGGTGCCGCAGCAGGTCGCCCCAACACCTGCCAGTCAGGAGAAGCTTTTCTAATTATATCTCACTAATTCTCCTGCATGCACACCTCCGCGCGTGCGTCTTCCTTGAAGGGCTCTCAGTGGGTTCCTCGTGGCCTTTCAGTGGATCCTTCCTCTGCAGGCTCCTGGGAGGACAGTGTGACAGCTGGATTCAGGAGATATACTCTGCACCAGCAAGTGACCCAGCAACCACCATTTACTGAAACTACAACTCACAGTAGAATATCAAGTAGAGTCAGGCCTGAAATGTGGCCTTTCATAGTTAATATGTTGAAATACGCTCAGAAAAAGAGGCGATTTGCTGCACAATATATTTTGCTGTTGACGGAGCGATAAAACCAGTCGGATTTGTCCGTGAGAAAAAGTAAAAGGATATTAATTTACATAAAAAAACACAGCTTTAGCTCTTGTGATATTTCAAACTGCCACTTAACCGTCTGAACCCCAAAAGCTGCTAGTGGTTTTAAAAGGTTGATGGTCTTTTAAAAACTGTCGGAATTACACTATATAGTGAAACCCAAAACTGTGAAAATAGAGAAAAATCAGCTCAACTTTCCAACAGTCCTTGACATTTCTACTGTGATGCCATCAGAGAGTGGAGCAAAATCTAAGCTTAAAATCGTGATATTTCACTAAAATCACTTCAATATTTGCCAAAAATAAAACCTAACCAGAACTCGAATTTTTAAAAAATGATACGCTCATTACTGCAGCTGTGGAGCCATTAGTGACTTAGCTGAGATGAACAGTCGTGACAAAAATTCAACAACGTTTTGGTTGAACTGTCGGCTGTGCTGATGCAGAGCAGACAGGAGATAGGAAAGGTATGGAAACAAGTTCTCTCTACTTGTAGCCGTAGAGGTGTTTGTTTCATAGACGTGCAGGACTTGCGAAAATGAACCTACAGCGAGTAAAAATGAGACAGGAGCAACAAAACTTCCAGAGACTTTTCAGATTCAGCTGTTTAACAAAAAAAAAAACAACAACAACAACAAACAGTTTTGGAATACAACTCTTCCAACACTGTATCTAAAAAGCAATAATTGGCCAGTAAATAATTAGTTATTATGACTTTTGGAAGATTAGCAGTTTACTGTTGTCCCTTTTGCACAATCTGGATGAAGGTGTTTTGTTTTTTTTACTACTTGGTCGACTGGCTGATTTGTTTGTATTGAGAGTAACATTCTCCAAGAACTATACATGTTCTACTAGAGAATTGGGATGTCCCACGCATCTTATTTTTAATGGCAGAGAGAAAAAAGGGTGAAAAAGACGGACAGGAAACAATTGAGACTAACTTGAGTCCAATGAGAGAGAAGAGACAAATTAGCTGTAATTATGTGTGGTACTTTTTGATAAAACATGCAGGGAAAACAAGTCTAGTCACTGTTGAACATATTCCAAAAACCTCCAGGTGTTTCTGGTTTCAAATAAAGCTTCTATAAACCAAAGACATAAAATAATTTACAGTGTTTTTTAACGCGACACAAACAGTGACATCTGAATGCGCGTATTGCATCACTGTTCTTTCTTTCTCGTGCTAATCCATTTTCCACTGTGGTGTCAGAATTATTAGCGCTCTTAAAAAACTCAGACACTTCTAAGGCGCACGGAAAGCGAGCAAAAAAAACAGATGACAAGGAGCGACTGCCGCTGACAGATACAATAATAGCGCTAATAACGGAAGGCGGGGAAGCTACTTCAGCAGGTACACATGCGCAGGTGGGCAGGTGTCTGTCAGCGGAGAAAACTACGATGTCGAGAAAATTCCTGCTGGCATCCCACGTGCTCGTGTTGTGCTTCCTGATTTTACTGACTAATCAAAACATGTCAGCGGCAAGCGGGTGATGAGAGAGTGACAGGGTGGGTCTTCTCCCCCTCTGCCTCGATGTCTCCAGTTTTACAATGTCATTATTTGTACAGGATTCCCCCTCCCAAGTCTTGTGGTCTGGGGACCAAAGGGACCAAAACATGGCTCATAAATCAACACAGCAGAGACTATGGATATTTACCCATAAATCACTGCGGCGGAGCCACCTACAATCAGACTAATGGGGCTGGAAGACGTGCTGTCATCCAAGCCATGATGTCACCAAGCCCGAGCCTGTGGGTGTTGATGTTGGTGGTGGGTCTCTGGTTCTGTGTGTGTGTGTGTGTGTGTGAGGGGATGCCTGCATATGTGGCTGTGTGTGTGTGTGTTTGTGTGTGTGTGTGTGTGTGTGTAGGGGGGTGTCTGAGTATGTGGTGGTAGGTCTACAGTTCTGCTTGTGTAAGTGTCTGTGGTGAGTGTGTGTGTGGTGTATGTGGGAGGCAGGATGTCTGTTTATATGGGTTTGTGTGTACTGGGGTGGCCGGTGTGTGTGTGTGCGTGTGTGTGTGCGCATGCGTGGATTTGTCTGTCAGTAGATACATCATGTCTCTACATTTACGCTGCATTGATCTATACATATTCACACAAACACTGCATACGTGCACATCTTACACTGGACTTCACCCAGTCCAAAAAAAAAAGCACACTCTGGAATACAGGCGCACACATAGCAGACACACACACACGCTGGTCTTGTGGTTATTGCTGGCTTACAATGGGT
Organism: Stegastes partitus; assembly: GCF_000690725.1. Taxonomy (NCBI): domain Eukaryota; kingdom Metazoa; phylum Chordata; class Actinopteri; family Pomacentridae; genus Stegastes; species Stegastes partitus. Next base: position 43,160 of record NW_007579787.1, read on the forward strand.
GTGGGATTCCATAGAGAAAATCTAAACAAGTCGAGCGGTTAGCACGGGTCTGCCACGTTTCCACACAATGGTGCTCATTGACATAAATAACTGGGGACTTTGTGAAATGGGACACCCATTAACTTCTCCTCCACAGATAATTGCCCATTAGATCTTGGAAGAGCACTGGATTGAGAAATAACTCAACTCTGATGCTAAACGCGAGTTGTAATAATAATAAAGAAAAAAAAAGAAGTCGCATTGTGAAAGTGGGGCCTGGAATCCGTTAAGATGGGTTGGCTTTTTTTCTACTATCATCCAGCCAAGCACTTGGATTATCAACAAAGAAAATGATGGCTTGTTGTAGGAGCGCTGCAGTCTGTGCCTTTGCTTAAGCTTTGAACATGGAAAAGATGATGACAACAAGGGGGGAGAGCGGGCATAGAAGAAGAGGGCTGCAAATTAGAAAATAAGAAGAAAGGCAAAAATAAATTATTGCAGAAGAAACTGAAAAATATAGTCGCGAAGGAAACAGAAGCGGAGTAGAAATAAAATGGTAGTTTGGTACAGAAATAATGATAATATTAATAATAATAAAAACACAAGTTCCTTGCAAGTTGTTTTACAAGTTTGAGCCACATTACTGACAAGTAAATAGGATGACTAATAAACACTTGCAATGCATCCAGTGCTGATGTCACCAATGACGTATGCAATTTACTTATGGACACCGGCAACAACAGCTTTCACCCTTTGATGAATCACAACACAGCGTTTTGTTGTCCGCCCCACATGTTCTCTATAAATTGATGCGCCGGTGTCAGCACTTCACTTCCACTTACTGTCGTCTGCATCACTCTGTGCGCATGTTCCTGTTTGTGTGTGCGCGCGTGTCACGACGGCACGAGGACGGAACAACCGATCCAGAGGACATGAGTCATTCACAGAATCAAATGCCTCCTGCCTACATCCCTCGGAGCGCATCACACACACAGCCCCAACGCAGACACAGCAACACGGGGTCGCTCAATTTTGACGTAAAATATGACGCCGTTTAGTGGTCAACCGATATGGGTTTTTAATGGCCGACGCCGGTAATTACGGAGCAGGGCGGCCGACGGTCGAAACATAATGCTGATATCATGTTGAGCACTTAACAACAGCGTTTAACAGAAGACGGCAGCATCTCTGACTACTGGTCTGGAAAATGCACTGACGTCTGACATTGCGGTGAGCGTACTGTCAAGCCCTGTTGGCAAAGCACTGTGCTGTTCGCTTGTTTACAGATTCATCTTAGCTCATATATCTTAGCTCATCTAATAAGGATAAATCTCTATGTATAAAGGCTCCTTTGGTATAGTAACATACGAGGTGTGTCAGAAAAGTTTCAGGACTGGTGTCACAAAAGATATACTTCAAACCCAAACTACAAACTACCAGTTTTCCCCTTCAGACGATCAACCAGCACGTCTACAAAGAGATCCTGCAGCGTTTCCTTCATTCAGTGTGAGAGAAGAGACGAGAGTTGTGGCAGGACAAGTCTTCACCATGACAACGTGCCTGCTCACGATGCCCTGAGCATCCCACAGTTCCTGGCTGAGAAGAACATCACCGTGCTGGAGCAACCTCCCTACTCACCCCACCTGGCTCCGTGGGATTGTTTCCTCTTCCCCAGGCTCATGGGGGTCATCAAGGGGACCCGCTTTGAAGACGTGGACAACATCAAGATGGCTGTGATGACAGAGCTGTGGAGGATCCTGGAAGAATCCTTCCAGGAGTGCATGGCGGCGTGGCAGAGAAGACTGGGAAAGTGTGTTAGACTCCAGGGGGATTACATTGAAGGGGAAAACTTGTAGTTTGTAGTTTGAAACATATCTTTTGTGACACCAATCCTGAAACTTTTCTGACACACCTCGTACACTTGCTCTACTCAAGCGCCCATGTGGTGAAGCCCCTTGCTCAGTTTACACCTCACATAAAACACAATGTGCTGTTTTAGGATTGTTTTTTTTTTCGAAGCCGGTAATCAGTTGATGTCGATTATGTCGAAATAGCATTCAATCTATCCACTTTAATCACTCATGACAATAACTACCAGAACAGATCAAGTCCAAAACAGATCTACAGGCAATCACATTTCAGCCATGCTTACCTCGCTTGTCTGCATTTTGTGTCAAATTCTACTGCATGCCACGTATTTCCCGTTAACTCATAATGTTGTGACACTGTCAGAAAGAAAACTGCGTTGAGGCTTGGTGTTTAGTCATTATGTTGTCAGGTATTAAACACACTGAGGTATTACCTGTAACTCTCACACATTTGTTGCTCTAAGGTTGTCAGACTGACACACACACACACACACACACACACACATATATATAGTGTATATATGTTTGCACACACACTCTTATATTCACTCCACCTACACATGCCAATGGCCACGGTGGTATTTATTTCCCCTCATTAGCTTTAAATGGCCCATCCAGAAGTTACTGTGGCCCCTGCTTTTAATCATTGGAGAGAGCTCGGCCCAGCGCTGGCTTCATCCTCTTTGATGTCCCCAGTCAGTCCACCAACCAACCACCGAGCTAATGTCTCTCCTCCTTTCCCTTTCTGCTACTGCATACTGCAGCCCACTCGGCTGCACTTTGCAAAGCTTTTTTTTTTTCATATTGAGTCATACATCTATTAAAATAATATAATAAGTATTCACATCCCTTTTTAATTAGTGGGATTTAAGAGCACTGATGAAAATTACAGGAATATTTAAGCGCAATTTTCTCTGTGATGTACAAAAAGAGCGCTTAGCAAAAGAGGGACACGAGACGGGCGCATGACGATGTATATTTAGAATGAAACGCTTATGAGAGGTGAGTAATCAGCTTCTCGTTTCAATACACTTGATATGGATGGTTTATCAGTTTGTAGATAAGGTGTCTCTAAGCAGCCCTACTTTCCAAACTTCTGCTACGCATCACTTTTGTTAAACTATAAGCATTGAAGAAGAGAAAAAAAAGAGACTCGGTATTAATAGTGTAATCATCTAACAACAGAACACTTCACAGAGCAGAGGTTAAGAGGTCAAACCGAACATTTATTGCACAGAAAAATGTAATTATATCTGCATCAGCTGAAGCACAGATGGAATCAGGCAAGTACAGGAACAGATGAGTCTCAAGATGCTGCGTTTGATTCTGGTTTGTTCATCTTTCTAAAAGGATGCTGTTGTCGCTGTGTTGAATCCAGGAACTATTACCAATTGAAATGAGTGCAAAAAAAAAGTTTCCAGCCTTTTCTTCCCCTGTCAACACATCCATAGGATAAGTCATTGGCCAGAATCACGGCCTGAAGGCACCATCTGCCTGCAACAAGTGTCACAGAAATGTATTGAGCTTACAGAACTACACTTGGACCCACCGGTTTGATTTTAGTTCACTTTACTTTGAACTTCTTCCAGTTATACACGTCGACATATAAGAAATTAATGAAGTTGCATAGGATGAGGTATACGAAATGGTACATGATGAACTTTTAAAGGAAACAGAATGCAGTTTGGTTAACTGACAGAAATGAAATAGTAAGACAGCGTGGATCTTAGGGCTCCAGAAAGCTTGGTTAAAAACAATGGCGGTGTGGGGAGTCCACTGAATGAGAGTCAGTATAATAACGAGCTAATAACGAGCTACGTCAGTGCCCACATTACTCCTCAACTTGTATCATAAACATTCGGCTCAGCTACAACTATTTTTGTGGCAAATTAAGCACATGTTTCTGTGTGTAATGTCCTAACATTGAGGTGAGTTTTCATCCTTATTGTGCCACCCTTAGTAAGCTAGTTCTAAATTGCATATTTAGTGCACTGCCTTTTGTCTAATTGCTCAATTAAAAGTGTTCCCACACAGCTGAGGCCATCCGCATTTGGCCTTCCCTTTACCTGCCAAGGTGAACTGAAGCATGACATCCACTGCTAGTAACAGGGATGTCAGCTGCCCAGGCTGGAATGTACTACATGAACGTATCTGCACATTCTAACAGGGCAATTAAAAAATGTAAATATAATACAAGAATATACTGGTAATCTACATTAGAAAAGAAAAAAAAAAACAAAACAACTACCTGTGCACAGGCCTAATCCATCGCCTGCAAACACATGTTGCTGTAGCAAATTGGAGGTTTGCTGCAGTTACAAAAAGGGCATTTTCTCTAATAGCCTTGACGTGGGTGGACAAAAACATCACTCTTAGATTTAGATAAGTTCTAAAAGTCTTCCTGCTCTCACACACAAAATGTGCATATTATTTTCTATTAAAATGCTGTATTGGAAATCACTTGCATAAGTTTCAGAAAACAAACGTGGGTACATACAGCGTCCTCATGGGTACTGCAAAACCACCAGCGCATGCGTCTGACATGACAGCAGGGGGTCGGGCCACAGACACTGGTCCAACAGCTAATAAGTCATGTTAAGAAGAAAAAATAAGCCTTTGATATGAATGACGCCATCGCAGCACGACCTGCTTTTAATTTACGACTGGAGGCCTAAACATACACTGTTAGCAAGGATAGCACTTCATTGTGGTGGATAACTGGACTCGTGCCTCCTTTCCTTACAACCAAAACACTGCAATAAAGAGAAACAACTGGTAAGTAAAGGGAAATTACTGGGCTGTCTGAAAAAGAACTAACAATTCATTTCAATTTAGCTTATGTCAACACTGCATTTACCTGGTTCCTCGAATTTACAGCGAGAAAGAAAAACGTTTGGCTGTCTTTTCAAATCAGTGGCTCGCATATTAGGGGTGCAGGGCAGCAGCAGCAGCAGCAGCAGGTACACTGGTGTGTTTGCTGTGATACTGCTGTGTGGCGCAGTGTTGTTGCAGCGAGTATGTGTGTTCTCTCCTGATCCCAAAGTGATTTATTCCATTTTAATACAGCATATTTGCTTTGGAGCATGATATGTATTTGGTCATGAGACATTAATAGAGTAGAAAACATGTTGAAAAATGAGCTCGCTGACGTGTGTGTTTGAGCACTGTATGTGCTTGAGTGTGTGTGTCTGTGTGAGTGTGTGTGTCTGTGTGTGTGTGTGTGTGTGTGTGTGTGTGTGTGTGTGTGTGTACTGCAAGAGTCTTGAGGCCCATGCTGTCACTCAGCCCAGCTCGCAGGGTGGTCCAAACACTGAGCCCTCTTTACTCAGTCATACACACACACACACACACACATACACACACACACTCATACGCACACGCGCGCGCACACACAAGCACATGCACACAAACAAACAAACACTCACTGGTGTACATGTAATGACATACGTAACAAAGTATACATAAATATATGGCCATATATATGACCATAATGAAGCAATCAAATAACCTCAGCGCTTCCCCTCTTCCTGTCCCAAACCGTACGCCTAAATATACTGCCACAGAGTCCATCACACGGCAGCAGAAATGGAGAGTCCGGAGGAAAGCAACGGTGCTACACAGCAACCCTTTCATGCTTCACATTTCTTGTGGCAAAAGGTTTCACTGGGAGGATGCTAAGTTTGACAGTATGGCGTATTAGCCAGTATGTGACTGTCATTTGGCAGTTTTTTGGTAAGTCGGTGAGACAAATCAGCAGCATTGTGGTGAAGGGGAAGTTTGCAGGCCCGTCCTGCCAGAATTTCACTACGTTAATTTAGAATCGACACCAAAAGCGCTTCACAAAATCAGACTGGCCTGTCAGTTCCTGATATAACTAACATTAAAGGAAATGACTAAGCTCTCATCAGTGAAAATATTTTGACGCAAAACTTTGTGGTACGCAATTTTCCAAAAGCCACTTATCACTTAAAGATGGAGTAAGCAGCTCTAATCCACTACACTTTTTTATTCCAGTTAAGCACATATCTCTTCATGATATGCTAGCTATCCATTCAAACAGAGATTGTTCACCGCTCTGACTCTGTAAAGGGGAATCAAACAAGCATCTCAGAACAATCCACACAACACTGTTCCACCATGTCCTATGCATGTTAGCAATTTAGCATGTTTGTGCTAAAGGACAGGACAAGGGAAATGGTACTGGGAAGGGAGATGGGGCAAACAGAGCAGTCGGAGTGAGAGGGACAGTACATTTTAAACATGCTAGTTTGCTAAATATGCTAACTAGCACTCTTAAATGACTGGGGAAATATCTATTTTATGTCTCGAACTGATATTGTGATATTGGAGTCTATCCCAGCTGACTTAGGGTGAAGGCAGGGGACACCCTGGACAGGTCACTAGTCTACCACAGGGCTACACTTAGAGACAGACAACCAAGCACACTCACATTCCTCCAATTAACCTCAACATGTTTTTGGACTGTGGGAGGAAGGCGGAGAACCTGGGGAGAACCCACGCTGCACGGAGAAAACAGGCAAACTCCATGCAGAAAAATCCCAGGTGTCCTCACCGGGATGTGAACCGGCGACCTTCTTGCTGCGAGGCAACAGTGCTAACCACCGAGCCACCTTGCATAATTGGCAACATAAATAACAGTACAAGAATTTTTCACAAGAATTGCACACTATTACTTTAGTTTGGAATCAACACCAAAACTTTGCTCCACAAAAGCACAACGCGCTCTCATTTCCTAACAAAAAAACTTAAATCCAAAATGAAACGGCTAAGTTCTCGATAGTAGAAGACATTTGATGCAAAATCTGTACCTAATTTTCCAAAAGCCGCGCTACACGTGAACTGAGGCTGTTTTTGTTTTTCAGTAAATTGGATCAGATTGCAGCTGAATTTAGTCTGTTTCTGCTAAGCTGAGAAAGCAATAAAGCTTGTGCCTCAAGCCAGATATTTAACATTTTGCTTATTCAGCAGTGTGATTGGTGTAACGAATTCACAAATCAGAATATTTTAGACGACAGCGTCAGCGACCACTCACCACCACGACGCACAGCATCATGATTGCTTGCAGCATTGTGGCATAAAACAAAAAGAATCAGAAGTGAAAGGGTGAAGAAAAAGCGTCTGTTTGAGCATGTGTGTGTAATTGGAGCAAAGGAACACGGAATGCTAGTTGAGCACAATGTGACATAAAAGTTGATGGTGTGGTGTTTGGTGGCATGTCAACGACAGACTCATGCTGCCATTAGCATTCAGAACAACAATGTGTGTTTACTCACGGTGTACATTTTGCAGAAACAAAAAGATTCTATAAAATAAGTCCAAACATAGGAACATGTTCCTTTTGTAAGTACCACACTGTGGTTTGATTTTCCATATCTGCTCCTCCAAAAGACAACAAGCCACAAAGTGAGCTCACAAGTGATTTATTTGGGCTATTAGCATTGATGCATCTGGATTAGCTCCACTTTAGTCTTCCAGGTGAGGGGGAAATGAGTCATTAATATTTGTGCTACGCTACAGTTCTCCTGCAGCATCACAGCTTGCACAGCAGGAAGTACACGGCTCCCTCCCCTTCCCGCCATTAGACATTCACTGAACAAATACTGCAAATGAGCCCCGCTTCCCCCACAAAATGGTAATAAGCCATAATTGCCTGTAATCTGAATACATTAGTCCTAAGAGGGTCATGTTGCTTTTGTGTGCAATCATAGAGCTTGAGGACTAAAATACAATGGTAAGAAACATGTATCTTTGTGGGCAAGCCACCAGGGATCTGATTTTTGTACAGCTCATGAATTATATATTATATACCGCATCGCACAACACAATTACATTGTACATACAGTTTCAGTGTTTATGGTGGTTAGTTAGATTAAATGGGCTGTAAATAAAAATGATGACTACAAGATATGTGATAGAGATACATGCTTGCAAGACACAAGAGACAATCTAAGAATGAAGTTGGCTTTGGAGAGAAAAGAGAAGAGCCACAGAATTGGACAACTAAGGTCACTGGTCTTGTGGTTCGTCCAGCTTCCCATATTCATGGTGTCTCTTGACGCCTTGAGGGAATGTCTTTAAATTTAGCACTGATGTTCATGTGGACTCAACAACGAACTGATTAGATTTGGTGACACCACAAACGAGCTGTTGGCGATAACTCAAACATTCATATGCTAATTGTGTCCAAATTTCAAGGACAAAATGACAACGTCAGAGCCACACTGCCACTGATGTAAATCAGTTCTTTTGCCTCATGAGTTGATGTCTAGTATTATTCTAAACAAACGCTGCATGGAATATTTTAATTAATTCTATCTGTACTTTCTTACATAGGAAAATTATTACTTGTTGTTCCAACACACGGCATGTTTACAACAAAACGCACATCATGAAGCAACCAAGTTCACATTACGTTGAAAATGACAACAGGCAGACCGAAATTGCCGTCATAGACCAGAAATCACACGTCTGCAATGAGTGAATCCACCATTTGCATTATGTAGTAACACATACCAGGTGTGTTAGAAAACTTCCAGGACGGGTGTCACAAAAGATATATTTCAAATCCAAACTACAAACTACAAGGTTTCCCCTTCAAAGCAATCCCCCTGGAGTCTAACACACTTTCCCAGCCTTCTCTGCCACGCCGCCATGCACGCCTGGAAGGATTCTTCCAGGATCCTCCACAGCTCCGTCATCACAGCCATCATCCACGATTAAGTCAATCGTCAAGAATTTCTAACCAGTTGAACAGCTCCAATACTTTTTGTGCGCAACTATCTATACTGAACCCTTTTCTAACCAAAACAATAGAAATGACACTTCGATACTATTCCCAGTCACAAAACAACACCATTGTTCCACGTAGTTGTTGATGTACTGGAATCAATCAGATAATGATCAGCTGTGATAAAAGGAAGGATTAGGACTGAGTCTTAGTTTCCTCAGCAGGCATGATGGAAAACATGTAGAACAGGACATCGATAAAGTCTATGACCTCACATAGGACTGGGAAATGTTTCGTAATCTTCTTTAAAGCGATAAGAAATCTGCCAATCAGGGCAACAGATCAAGCGGCTGCAGTGTTGTGATTCGGACTGTTTAAAATGTGCAATTCAAGATGTGGAGCCCTGTTAAGCTGGCACAGTGCGAAAGAAGTTAAGAGAAGAAAAGCGACGGCACGTGAAGTGACAACATTTTATAACAAAAAGGCCAAAGTTCAACTTCACTGGGATGTCATAATACTCTGCAAAAACACTTTTCTGGCCATAATTCAACACCATAACTCAGGACCCAGATCGTGAACACATTTCACTTTTGGTCGGATACTGATTTGGTTGGATGCCCACCTATTAAATTCCTTCAAAGTCTGGAAAGACGTGGATGTAAACTGCATCTTCACTGGTTGCTGGAGGAGCGAACTAGTGATTTATGTTTTTTGCTTGTTTTGCCGAGTATTCCGCTCACCAGCGTGTCAGCTCTGAGGTCGACATGCCTTCGTTCTGTCGCTATTTTCCTCTTTTATTCTCTAACTGCACGCCTTTCTTTCTCTCTGACTCTCTAGAGTTACAGGCGCCATTGTGTGCTTGTGGCTTGTTTACGAGGAACACTGATTCACCCAGTGAGGTTTGGCTTGCTCGTACAGGGAGGGGGAGAAATATGAATGAATTTACTCCAACACTCCAACCCTCCACTTCTACCCCTTATTCCCAAGTTCTCCCATCATCGTTCTTCCTTTCTGCTGCTCCTCAGCTACCTCCAGTCACACTTTTCCACTGGTGTGTGCGTGTCTCAGTGAGAGTGTATTTGTGTAAAGCCAGAGGGGCGGCCAACACTGGCCAGCGGCTCATTTTTGTGGCCAGACCAGTGTGTATCCCGACGGCTTGCAGGCGTCTCGGGGGCCAGCTCCTCCTTCCAGCTCCATTCCCTCACCCTAGGGCCTCTCCTGCTTAGTCATTTCTAGATTCCCCAGGACAAAAAGGAGTGCTTAGTTTCAAGCATTTATTAAAAATGACAGGCTGTGTTTGTGAGACCTGTTGGGAAGAAGAGGATGAGGGAACGGGGGGGAAAGTCATGTATCAAAAACTGGAAAGAACATCGAGAATGGGTTTCACGGCTGGGTTGCTGATGGGAAATCTTGGACTAACACGTAATGGTATCGCTCCAAAAATGTCAAGGTTAAAAATGTCTGCCTGACTGTCTGCCTCCCTAGCGGCTGATGACCATGTTCTCTATCTGTCATATGCAAAACCCATGGTTGCCATGGAGACCCACAATATAGTCTATTTTGGGATGTTGGCTTATTATTAAAAGAGTAAACCAGCTGGAACTCTCGACTCAAACATGCTGAACGAGGACAGAAATCTATATTTATCCCCACTGGGGAAGAAAACGTGTAAAACTGTGTGACCATCACTGAAGTCTTGGAAGTGCAGAAACTCTATTAGTTATTAATATCCATACCGTGTATCATTCGGAATGGCAGCCAGTGATTGGATCTCTTTGTGTGGTTAATGAGGTCTTTTTGAGAGTCTCCTTCACGCATGAAGAGCCGAACTCCACCTCGACAGTTCACGTGGCAAACAAATAAAATGGCACATGGTTTTAGGAAAGTTCACAAGTTCAGGACATCAGTGAAGGAAGGGGGTGGTATTTGATTTCTCGCTGACACAAGAGGAAAAAGCTGGGGGTTGATGAGCGTGAGCAAGAGGGAGAGGGAGACAGGGCATGGAGACAGCAGCATCCTCTGCTTCACACCTCATCTTTCCCACGGTATTTGGTTTGTTTACAAGCAGGAGTCGGTGACAGGTTCATTCCTTGTATCCTGGCCCCGACCGATGCCAGGTAGGAGGCAGCCAGTCTGGACTACGAGGCCTTCCTGCCGCTCGAAGCCCCCACACAGGCCAGCACAACCAACAGGCTGGGATTTCCATGTCTTGACAAACCCCTCCCCAACCCCTGAGTGACACCAAGCTTTTCTTCTTCCTCTTTGCTGTCTCATTCTCCAGCCCCCCACCCCCCATCCCCTTCCTTTCCGTTTTTGGCATGCCTTCGTCTCTCCAAGGGGGTTACAGTAACCGTGAAAGAGTAGAACCCACACTGGAGGTCTCTCCATCTCCCCCCCGCCCCCCCTTTCGTCTAATCGTTTCTGCAGTTTGTGCTGTTTTGGCGTTGGTGTCCGGATGCTGATACCCAAGACGGCAAACCTGACCCCTGCTGACTCCACACAGCCGCACACTCCCCAGTAACAACCCCCACCCCAACAGTCAGCCTCGAATCTCAACAACCACCTCCCTCCCAAGCCTGGTGTACCCCCACCCCATTCCCTTGGCCTCTACTTTACAGTGTTTGTGTGTACTGAGACATCCGTGAATGGCTAGCTATTCTGGGCCTGTGGAACATGGCATCAATGCCGGATCGCATCCATGAGATTTCCCCTATGTGCACCCGACTACCATACCATCCCCTGCTAAAGCATTTATGCAGGCTGGCTCGGGTGTCTCGAGCAGCAGCAGCAGTCACAGAGTCTGGAGAACATTTTGCTTCGTCACAAAAGGCCACGAGCTGTTGAAGCCCTGATAGCTGGTGGACAACAGGGCTGACCCCGGGATGGCCCGGTCAGACAAGAAAGAATGCATCTTATTGAAATTTTAGAAAATGAATCCTCCTCATCTCAAAACAGACACTGTAGAGCTGTAGTGGTGCGTTTAAATAAACAGCAGATAAGTGATTTGGATGATTACAAGCATGTGACACTGCATGAATCATTGCGAAAGTGTGGCAAGTCTTCCGACTCTGCAGAAAATAAAAGAAAAAATGAAGAGAAAGGCTTGAAGAGAATATCTGGCCTCGGATATTCTGTGTTCCCCATAACATGCCTTCCAATCCTTTGAAAGAAGAAATACCACAGTCTCTGCAGAGCTACAGCTCTTGTAAATAATCCGAGTCTGGGCGCCACCTCAGAATCCCAGCCTGGTCCCCGGCCTGATGGGTGCCATGTCAGTTCAGGAGGAGGAGTTTTTTTTTGAGGAGGGGGGGGAGTTGTTGAGAGAGGAAAGAGTGAGGCAAGGAGAGGGAGGGAAGAAGAGGGGAGGAGGGAAAGGGGCATCCAGCATGCTCTTGCATCATCACTAGAGTACTACTTAGTGAATACTGCCTGGGTGAGTGAGCAGGGTACATGCATGGAGGCTGAGGGACTGAACAAGTACTCTGTTGCTGCATTTCGCTTTTTCACTTTCTTGTCACTCATACCTGCTTCAGCCTTCACGCCACAAACATCACCTTTGGCAGAGTTTATTAACAAAGTCTGGGCAGTTTGCACATCAACAACTTACTTCATGTCTTGACTTTAATCATCTTTTGACAAAAGTATGTGTTTCATTACATGTTTTGAGGGAAGGAACATATGCAGGAAAATCCATGTCTCTAATGCTTTGTATTCTGTTGGGAAAGGGAACCAAATTTAAGCTTAAAACTTTGATATTTTGTCAAAATATTTTTTCTTCAATGTCTCATTTAATTTGAATTCTAATCAGCCATGAAATAAATCATCGGCTCTAACCAGATTTAGTAAAAAAAAAACAAAAAAAATTCTGCACTCCACGGCACAGCCCTGAAGACATTAGTGACTCAGCTGTGACCAACAGTTACAAAAATCCTGGGATTTTTCCACTGAACTGGGCTAAACTGCAGGCTGTGTTTCTGACATTATAAATGGTACTCACCAAAAGGCAATTGTGCATATTCTTAACCTCTAACAAACATGTTGAATGTCTTTCCCTCACCATAAAAGACTTTTAGATCAAGGATTATTTACATCCATATTGAGCAGCTTGTAATCTTCTCCCCCTCTTTGCTGACTCCTTGCTACACTTGCAACGTGACTGCTGCCTGTGGACCAGTGGAATATTTTGAGACCAGTAGTATGGATGAGTACAGCATCACCTGAGTGCACATGTGCACCAAATACACAAAACAGAAACCCATTTTTAGAAAAATGGCTTCATGGCACTACTAGAAGTCAAAAGCTCCATAGACAACCTTTGAGGTTTGGTGCAAATGAAAGAATTCCAAGAGACTGACTACAATGTCTGGGAGTTTTCCCCATTACATGGGATGCAACGGCTTTCAGGTCTGGTCCGTGACTTCCAAAACAAGGAATGTTTATGAGCTAGACAAAGGTCTAGCTGAGTATGACTACGGAAAACAGTTCCTGATTTAAACAGGCCTCGCATAATGGAAAGAGAGACAGTAAGGGAGACTTGACAGAAGGGAAGAAAAAGCACAAAGGATGACAGAAAAGACGAGGAGCAGTGACACCCTAAAAACATTTGAGAGAGAGAGGGAGCAATACTATTCTGTATGGTACACATACAAACTGTTGATCTTCGACGTACATTTTCAAGCTTACAGAACACTTGAACTCAGTGACACATGTTCTTGTCACAGTGGATGTGACACATAAACACACACACGCCTACATGTCCCCGTTGCATGCAGCTTGTGGAATGAGACTGCAATGACAACTGTGTATAAGTGCTCGACATTCCACAGGGCTTGCTGCAGCAATCAGAAAGGCCAGACAAATACAGTACATAACACAGGGGGAACTAAATGAGCTCCGTGCTGCAAAGGCCAGGAAAGCTAAACCTGACCTGCCCCTTGGCCCTAACATGAACACAGCTGTCAGGCGTTCTGATTTCTTTAATGGCACAATCTTCCTTTCCTGTGGAATACATCCTCCCAAAACTCTTCCAATTCATAAACTGGACACTGCACAACAAGTACAGCACTGCAAAGATCTCCACTCTGCTTTTAGAACCTGCTGATAGTTACACCTAAATATGAACCTAAACATGGTCGGAAAAACCAAAGCAGTTGCGGAAAAAAGTCATCTCCTTTTGTCTTTGAAATCAAGTCTAAAAACATGGCCGGCGTATAGAATGTCAGTCCCAAATAAAGGTCTGTTGAGCAAGCTGTTAGGTGCATCCCTTACGGATACATGTGTCATTGAATGTATATAAAGATGGAGGACACTTCACCACTTCCTGCTGCTATGCAAAAGGGAAGCCGAAATACACCAGCACCACATGACACGGAACCTCAAGCCAGCTGGCGCGTCGCCGAAAGCTGAATGACCCAAAGAGCCACAAGGGAAAGGTGAACCAGTCGAAAACCAGCCAGTGACGAGTTAGCGTCTGTGTTCCCATCATATCAGAGTTGAGGGAATTACCAGTTTTCTACTTGTAAATAGGATTCACATAAACATCCAAGTCTTGATTATGAGAGTGGAAGTTAAAATGTTCTTAGAGTACCAACATCTCTGAGTTGAAAATGAAAGCAAACGGTGGCAAACAAAGTCTGTCTTCTTTCTTTTTTCTTTGAATTTTTATTTCATTCATTGAGTTAAAACAAAACAATAAAAGTCTTGCATCACACTTTTCTTTTTTCTTTCTTTTTTTTTTTTTTTTTTACATATTTAAATATCTTTCATGCAACTTTGAAAAGCCAAAAAAATAAAAATGATCTCATGTAAAACTAAGGCTAGAAAATGGTTTTTAATTGTAGAAATTTGCTGCATATTTCTGAGCTGTTTTTTACCGTTGCGTTATAGTATCTTTTTGCCACGGCTGCCATTTTTTTTTTCTTTTTTGTTTCTCCGTTTTGTTTTCTTACATTGCACTACATTAAAACACACACTTTAATTTGTTCAGACAGTTTTGATGGAGTCAGTTGCTTCATAATACATACTGTGGTAATAATGAACCACTCATGTTCTAATTAATCATGCCTTCGTCTGCCTAATCAAATTTGTTGCAAAGCTAAATACCCTGCAGCAGGCGCTCGGTCTGAGGTTCAGGATGCAGCTCAGGTCTGCGCAGACAGCTGCCAACAGCCGGCCCGTTTCTCTGACCTCAAACATCCTGTAGCTAATATCCAAAGACCAAACCACAGTACTAACATGGTGACTGAGAGAAGATAACTTTTGTGCAGGAGAAAAGTCTGTTAGCGGTCTGGTTCTCATTACAACAAGCCCAGCATGCTGTGACAAAATGATCCGAACTCGCATTTACTGTAAACGTCTGAACATCTTTATGACAAATGTCTGCAAAATTAAATTCCCGAACAACTTAGATTAACCACCCTGTTAACAAATTGACTTTACCCTACAGAGCTGTGAGTTTTACAGTGGGCTAATTGTACGCTCACAAAGTGTTTGGCAGTATCAGGCCTCTCATGAGTGTGTAGTTCTGGGGATGTGTTGTGTCGGGCATGCACTTCACACACTCTGCTCCAACAGGATACTTGTTTCCTGATGATTAGCTTTTTCTCCTGTTGTTTAAAGTTTCTTCATGTAATCAAGTAGTAAACAACTTTACGCTTTTGTTGTAGCTAAAATCTAAATAACAGCAAATGACTCCCATCTGGCTGTTGCTCACGCTGCATCAAAGGGACATTTGCACAGAGATAAGTTGAGGCTTTCTAAATTTTCCCCCGTAGCATATCTAGGTGTTCAAAATTAGGCTGACTCACTGGATGTAGACTGCGGGTATAAGCTTGCCATTGGCCGTGCATTTCACATGGCTCTCTCCTTCCCTTGCGCTATCTTCGGTTACGGTTTTAAATATTCCCGTCAGTACAGCAAACAACAAGTTTTACAGAAAGTCTAGATCGTGCATTACAGCAGCCCTGCTAGTGTTTGCCAGTGAATTGGAATCACAGTACTCAACATCCTGTGTGCAAACCAAAACCATTTCCTCCCCAACACAATCGTGATTGGTGAAAAACTACAAACCCCTGTAACAGAATGGTAGTGATTTACAGTCAGACCATTCTGTGCTGTAGAAAGTTTGAACTGGCAAAAATAAAAATGAAACAGATTAAGATTTTCACTCAGAAACTGCTCAGCTTGTTCCACTCTTGCAGCTCGACTGAAGGAGATTTTAGAGCAGCTGAACCACACTTTTAGTTTTATGAACAAATAAGCGAACAAAAAAATCCCAGAAAATGCCAACCTGATGGTACAGCGTTGTCATTAAATGTACAGAAAATGACAAGAACCACCCTCAGGAAAAATCTTTTCTTTTTTTTACCTGATTCGTGTTACATCCGCTAAGGTGTAATACTATAATTGGACACCAGGGGGCGGTTGAGACACTTCAGCTATACCTTTGGGGACTTCTCATATTGTCTGTTTTCCATACAGTGTGTGTACAGAAATAATGATTTCCCCAAATTCATGGATGCTGGAGTCTATCCCATCTGACTTAGAGTGAAGGCAGGGGACACCCTGGACAGGTCACCAGTCTATCACAGGGCTACACTTAGAGACAGACAACCAAGCACACTCACATTCACACCTACGGACAATTTAGAATCACCAGTTAACCTCAGCATGTTTTTGGACTGTGTGGGAGGAAGCTGGAGAACCCGGCGAGAACCCACACTGCACGGGGAGAACATGCAAACTAGACGTAGAAAGATCCCAGGTGTCCTAAACGGGATGTAAACCGGGGATCTTCTAGCTACGAGTCGATGGTGCTAACCACTGAGCCACCTTGCAGCCCTAAAGTCATAGTCAAACAAGTAAATAGAATTCAGGTTGTGTGGTAGTGGAAACAAGGAAGATTGCATGAGGTGACTCAGGAACTTTGATTTCAGTCTTGGATGAGAAAAGGAGAACAAATGTCATACAATCTCAATATGTGCACACAGTTTTCTTGGAGTGCACACATTTTAACTCTAAAGCAGAAAATGTCACTAATCACAGTAGATAAAGTTCAAGTTTCTCTCTGTTTTATTTGTTGTAGGCTTGACGTCTACTGCAAGCCAGCATCTACGTAAGTGGAAATGAGAATGGCTGAACTGCAGTGTGTTCCCGGCAGCTGACCTCGATACCTCAGAACTCTATCATCCAGGTCTCCTGCTTGGCTCGTGGACATGGTTGGCATTTGCCACTGTCCCCTTCACCACATCCAGCTTCTCAAATTCCATACTGGGCAAGAGATAGACACAACAACAATTATCCATTCATAGTTTAGCAGCACAGACATGAATGGAAGGAGAAAACTGAACAGAGTCGGTTCCGTTCTGGCAGCTACCAAGGACAAGCAGGTTGATTTGATGAATGCCGTCACCTGACATCATCCCTTTACTCAGGAAGTCCGGTTCACTGTGTTGAACAGAGAAGTCAAATTAAGTTTCTGATCACTGACAGCATATTTTCAAGATTATAGAAGTGGACAGCTACATCTTGTCTTGAGTTTTGCCTTTCAATAAATATGACCCACACTGAGAATGTCAAAGTCAGACGAATATCAAACAAATTCTGGGGTGGAAATAATAATAATACATAAAAAAACAAGCTTTTTCTTCACATCCTGCTGAAAGCTGCTGATTAGTTTGCTTGTTTAAAAGTGGATGCTGAATAATAATATGTGTGCATGACTTTATTGTTTGCTTTTAATTTGTGTGGCCCTGCTGCTCAGTAGATGTGGTGAGTGGTAACTGGTCACAGCAGTTTGTCAGCCTCTAGTGGTTACCTGTAGAACCACCAGCTCTCAACAACGGTGACGACTGACACAGCAGCAGCATGCAGCAGAGCTCCCACTTCTACTATCGGAGCTACTACATGGTTATCGTTACATAAACGCATTTCAGCCGAGCACGACTGCACTGGAAATAGGCAAAGATAAAAAGGTGAAACACAATTAGTCATATTGTCTCATTTGCCTAAAGCTCAGCGTCTGATTTAACTCTGTTGTTAGTGTACGCTGTCATCAGTATCCGATTAAGAGGATGAGAAACCTCTTAATTTGGTTCTGATCTTCATGATGGCCACTTCTATAAGTGACAATATGATATCAATTAACACACTGCTCACTTAGGTTTCTGAAGTTTGCCTCGGGCATGATGAAAGGCTGAAATGGTGAGATTCTGCTGCCTTTCACATTGTTTCATACATCGGCTTCCATTCATTAAACCATTCATCTTCCACACTCGTCCCTCCTTCTGTTTCATACTTCTGTGTCACTGTCCCCAGTGGGTTAGTGTCTCGAAGTTCCATCTGTCAGCACCATCCAGGGGGGGTGACAGAGCGGATGAGGCCCAGGGGAGAGACATCAAACGTGGGATGCTGGCCTTAGTTCTCCCTCCTATCCCATCTCTATTTGAGTTGCTGGCCCCTCCATCTGTCTGCGCATGATTTGGAGCTGGCTGTCGCAGGAAAGAAAGAAAGGCCCTCCACCAATGACAAATGACAATCTCAGAATAAACACACAAGTGAGGGAGGGGAGGAGAAAAAGAGCTGAATCACTCTTTCATCATCCATCAGCCTCTGTTGGTCTTCTCATTAACCTCTGGTCTCTGGCCCTGACTCCGTTCTGGTGCCTGTCACTCATTTTCCTTCTTTTCACTCATTCTGCCACGTTTGTAACGATATAAAGCAATTTGTCCTGAGAAGTTTAACTCATTTGTTGGACTTATATCTGCTTTAACCACAAACACATAACCCGACCGAATTCTTGATCTCACGTTTGTAAAACCTGAGGTAAAAAGCTAAACTGCAACATGCATTTTAATGCTGGAGACACGAATACCGCCAACAGAACAAATTATGAGTGCATACCAAAAGTGCGCCGACTCACACTCTACTCTAGCTCTCAGCACCAGCTAAAACCTGCAGCCAACATGCCGAGCCCCCCTGATCCCAGCGCCGGCTCAACCAAACACACACATGACAGATGCCTCCTCTGCTGCAGCGCAGGCATTCAGAGCATCTCCTCCGACACCAAAGGCATATTCCTTTTATAACCAGCAGGGATTAGGGCCCACTGGAGGAAGCTAGCATGTGCACTGGCCTTAGGCGGCTTGCAGATAAAAAAGCATCTCAAATTGAATCAATAACCACCAGCCGCCAACTAATCCTGGCTAGCCCCCATAAACACCGCTACAGCAGTCCCCCCCCCACCACAAACCCCTGCCAATGCCTTAGTCCAGCTCCACCACACCCAAGCTCCAGACCCCTTCATCTTTTTATAACTGCACCCCAGGGCCATGCAGGGGTGTTCAGGTGAGGGTTGTGAGGCAGGGCAGGGTGAGCCGTATATTCAGAGCAAGAGGGGGATGAAGGGGTACACTCGTTCGTCCAGGTAATCCATGAGCAGACAGGCCAGCTTTGGACTGCACGGCGACTGGCAGCCGGAGAAAAGTGGACAGCTGATGTGGGTCGAGCCCATCCACAGCACGCCAGACGGGATAAAGAGATATTAGCCCCCCCACCCCGCCCCCATGCTCAGTGCTCCCCTTCATCCCCCCAACCATAGACCCATGTCATCCCAAAGCTCTTTCATCTTCTGACCCAGCGGGTGCTAAAGCAAACTTTCCACTTTGGCTCTCTAGGGTCTGTGCATTGTGGAATCGCAGAGAGACCTGTTCCCTTTTCTCTGTGCCTCAAAGACGGGGAGCCACACCTCTGGCCTGGTGGATTCAGTGGAGGGGTGTGGTGGATTCAGAGACCAGTGTCAGCTTAGCAGCATCAATAGGAGGCAGGAGAATCCATCCCATGTGATGACTGTATAAAACTCACCGGATAAAAAAAATCCAGCTAATTTTCAAAGGTGCTACGGTGCAGTTTGCATTTTATCGTTGCCAAGCTCAGGGTAAGTTGGCTGAGCTTTAGGAATAATCAGAACAAAGTACTGTGAACCACCAGTCCCTCATACCAGTCCCTGGTGTGTGTTAAATAAAGCCTGTTTGAAAATATCACCATTATTAATGTGTTTTTAGAGTGAAATCAAGTTGTCATCTGGTTTCATTGCCTCCAAGTCCTCAGCGTCAACTCCCACAAATTCCTAGCGGCCTTCTTCTGTCTCTCGTCTAAATGAATATCATTTTCCCTCTTTAAATTTTGGGTTGGGACAGAAGATGCAAGCTGAGACGAGGATCAAGCCGTGGAGTGGTGGGATTTCCAAGCTGTCAGGAAAACTGAGCAAATCCTATCCCCAGGCCACTGGCTCCACACAGGAATGTGGGTCGCCCACTTTAATTGTGCTTTTCTCCCGATCCCCATCTCGCAAAATCAAATTTCCCTTTTCCCACTTGTGGATTCCCTGAAGAGCTTGGTGTAACATCTTTAAACGCAACTCAAGGCCACATATAAAAGTCACAGTGAGCTTAAAAGAGGAGGCTTCGATGGTTAGATAACTGAAAGCTTCAAAGTCCAACGGACTATAAGAGACAGCCGGACTGTAAATCAGGGAGACACTTCAAAGTAAGCTATGGAGACAGCCGTGCAGATAGATGAATGGCAAAGAAAGACAGACATCCAAACTCAAAGGATCATGGAACAATTCAATGCGGCACACAAAACAAACAAACATCGCCACGAAAGAACAAAACAGATTAACAATAAACTTTATAAACAAACTATCAAAGTAGGCAAAATGTGACCAGCGGTCTCTCTCACACACACACAGCTGTTGTTAGCAGCCAGACGGGGAGGCTGACAGAAAGGCAGACAGACAAACAGAGTGAGAGATCTCCATGTGAAAGACAAAGGAGGGTACAGTAGTGGGTAGCAGCAGCCAAGGGAGACTTCATTAGTGAGGTCAGTGCCCCAGGGTACTTAGTGTAACACTGGAGGCCTATGCACCCGCCCCCCCGGCCCTATGCAGAGGTGGATATTGCATCTTTGCGATAACATCTCCCTACATAGGAGGGGGCCCCAGCATCACAGCATAAAGACCCCTGTTTTCGGCAAGTTTGAAATAAGGCTTTGTTCCCCCAAGGCCTTGGTCCCCTCCCCCCCACCACCTTCTCCTCCTACTCTTTCCTCTTGGGTGGGCCAGAGACTTTCCAAAAAACTGAGCAACTTGTGTCTGGGGATAGACCCCCCCTTCTGCACATATACACAAACACGCAAAAACACACTCACGCATGCACGTATACAGGCACGTGCACAGCTACACACACATATCTTCCACCAACCCTCAACCCCTGATCCAGACAGTGGCGTCCCCTGGCTTCTGGCCACGTCTGTGTGGAGCGGTTGGTAAGAGAGGTGGAGATCCTGGGCTGCAGGGGGAACAGCTCCAGGAGGGGCCTTGGTGGGCTCATCTCACCCCAGGGAGAGTGGGGGGCCCACAGAGAGGTGTGTGTGCCTGTGTGTGTGAAGGCCTGAGGGGGCCTAGTCCTGGTCAAAGGTGCCTGGCTGCGTGGGCACTCCAGGGAGCTCCAGAGACAGGCAACCTTTACATGGAGCCTCCCTCAGTACAGACGCTCCACAGTCAGTTACATACAGTTTACTGTAAAAGCTCCCGCCACTCATCAATAGCCATACTCACACTCAAACGCACAGACAATAATAGCAACATTCATGAATCAGCACATTAATTTCACCAACAAATATACTTCACACCGACTAACAAAACACCAAGAACTTGAAACAGAACCGTCACTATGAGAGTAAGAAAACAGCGATGTATGCTAATTTCCTTGTCCATTCCTGACATGTGAAGGGTTTGTCAAGGTCTTACTGTAGGATGGACAGTATAAATATCCCTGTTGTGATGCTGACATGGGTTGCCAGGTAGGAAAGACATGCACACCCCCCATTTATACCCACATCAGCTGGTGGATTTATAGGACCCTTAAAACGGATCAATCATTTTCCACTCCCAGGTCTCTACACCTCTCATCCACTCTCTCTTCACTTTCCTTTTTGATTCTACAGTCAGAGTGCATATGCAGGAGGGTGAGTGGGGTTGTGTGTGTGTGAGTGTGTGTGCACTTTGCGTGTGCGTGCACATACATGTAACCCTGATTGCGTGTGTGTGTATGCACATGGCAGGTTGTGCTTAGCGGCTCAGTCAACTACCAGCACTGGGTGCTTTTCATGTTCATTATCACTTGTTTTATAGTGGAATATTTAAGTCAGGGGGCCTTGGCATGGCTACGGCTATAGTTAGAGAACAAAGGAAAGCGCTGGGGGTGTCAGGAGGGTGTGGCATGCCGGAGCACAGCATAGAGCTTTTCAGTAAGTGTTGCGCCCCACACTTCATGGAAAGCCAGGGGGGCTGGCCAGGCCAGCCGTGCAGGCAGACGGAGCTAAATTCAACTCATTCCCGTATTAATGGGAGCTTATGTGCCATTCCACCTCACTGAAGAGGGCATTAGCCAGAGCCAGACAGCCAGGATACACCTCAAAATATCTCCTCTCTCTGGCCTACTCTGTCTCTCTTGCATTCTATATTTTTTTTCTTACATGTGGGTTTGGCAGTACAGCTGGCTGTGCTAAGGCTGTGTCTGTGTGGGAAACTATTTAATAGATTGCCGTCCAAAATTCTGCGATTTCTTTGCACTGTATATATATCAATTATAAAATAAGAACGTCATCTGCCTGGCACACTGGCGGTTTGACTTAAGCATTTAATACCACCAAATAGAACAAGATTTTTCTACCAGCAGAACGTTTTAATAATAGTGATATATTTATTTCGAAGCTTTGTTTTACTCTCAGGTTTTGGACATGATATGATATTGAAGAAAATCCCTGAAAACCTTGCAAAATTGACTTAGATTTTGCTGATACTGGGTCAAACTGAAGGCCATTGCCACTTACGGTAACACTGAACAATGAAACGGAGCATAGTGTTAGTTCAGACAGCACAATAAAGTTGCACTTGTATTTGGCATCAGTTGTTTGCAGGGCGCTTAACAATGGCTGACTCATTCACATCTGTGTGGTTAGTGATGTCACTTGTGAAATTTATCGCTGTTTCTCTGCTGTTTATGCTCAATGAATAGCTGTTTCAACTTAGATTGATGATAATGTATGTGTTCATTAAAGGGGATTATCTCTCTCAGCACAATCCTCATCTCTGCTGGGATTCTGGGAGCACTACCTCAAAGAGCAGAGTCCTTTCTGCCAAATCTATGTAACAAAGCACTCGCTGTAAATCACCAAAAACTGGAATGCCTTCTCACTGCTAATCATCCAGTGAGAGATTTAAAAACTCAGAGGACACTGTTGGATTTACACTTCACAGATCGGGAGTTCTTCCCAGCAGATGTGACTCCTGGTAGGTAGGGGGCACCTCGGAGGGGTGACACATCAGAGAAGATAGAAGGCTTTTGAAACGAGAAAAAAAACAGAAAAGGACAAACGATCAACATAATCATCACATTTATGACAAGAAGCATGGTTGTGCCCTTCAAACACTCCATTTGAGGGCCATCCACATCCACGGTTTCAACATTGCTGCTCTGCATAACTAAAACAAGTAGATAAAGCGACAATCCCAGGTATAACTAAATTCAAGGATCAGAATATTTGATATGTGGAGCTGCAAGCCTCATCGTAAACTCCATTAAATAGGTTATGGTCAGTTAATACAAAACATTTTTTAACCTTATGGTGTGATTTTGTACAAGCACAGAGTGTAGCACAGGCAAAGTGTCGCCTCTTCAGAAACAATAATTGATCACTAAATTGATTAGAACAATACATAGTTGAGCAGTCCAAGAATATGACTTAGTGAAGGCAAAGTGCACCGAAATGAAATGCACCGCTGTGTAATTGCTCCACGCAGTCGTCTACTTTGTTCCATTTTGTGAGCTGCCAAGAATTGTTTTGAAGCGTATTGTTCCACTTTGAATTGCTCTGATTTAAATTGGTTTGTTTTGCTTGGGGTTTCTGTGTATCCTAAAGTTTTGGCACAGGTTGGTGTGTCTGCGAGTGTGTTAAACGGAAGAGAAGTGTGCTCATGGAAAGACATTCATTGTATAAGAGGGAGTTTTGTGTGTGTGTGTGTGTGTGTGTGTGTGTGTGTGTGTGTGTGTGTGTGCGCGCGCACTGTGCTACAGAACGAGCTGAAGAGTTATTAGTTGGCAGGGATAATTGGACTCTATGTAGGTGGCATGACCCAGCTGTCTGCAGCAGGAAGGCCCAGAGCTGAGCGTGACCTCAACCGCTGACCTTACAAATGCAATACAGTGACCTCTGACCCTCCCCACATTAAAGAGACAGTGTTGTCTTTCTGCAGTCAGCCAGCAAATTAGAGCACAAGGGGCCACGGAATCTTCTCCTTTTCTGTTTGTTCAGACCGCTGTTGCATCCTGTTGTATTGTCATTAAAGTGCTACGAGAATTATCAGTGGATTGCTTTTGATTTGCGGCAGGGAGCCGTGAGGTGCATTTTTAAAATTCCCGTCCCTGGCTGTCCCTCCCTTCCTCCTCGTCACAACTGTCACACAGACATTCTCTTTGATAAAGTGTTTTTTAAAACAGTGGATGGGTCAGTGCAGTACGATGGACCACAACTACTCAATATACAGTAGGACATATTCATTACTTTGTCTGGCAGATTAGAAGAGATGCATTCCCTGTAAATCCTGACTAACTAATAAGTGATCATTAACAACAACAACACCAGTACTAAATTATAAGAGGAACCTACCTGTCAAAAACATACATCACAAGCAGTGGCATTACTTGTTTTTCAGAAGCATACTAAGCCCAATATTATATTTAATAAAGATATTAGAACTTCTTCACATTAGCCAGGACCTTATTAGTCCAGGAGAGTGCTTCTACAATAAAAACACTCCAGGAGACTGAAATAACCGGCCATCATAACTCATGATTAATAGTCTGAACGCCAAAACCTGCCGTCAGGTTTGAAAGTCACGCTCTCTTTATGACAAACTGTCGAAACAGAAAGGCTTGTCAGATTTCCCATTTCTGGCAGTGTTTGAACTAATCATCAGTGATGTGCCCTCCTGTTGGAAAACTTCACCAAATCCAAACTTAAAATTGGAATATTTCATCGAAATAATTTTATTCTTTTTTTTTTTCTTTTTTTTTTTTAAAGCTCGTACCAGATTGCGTAAAAAAAGAAACATATGTACAGTTACCATGTTTTGTTTTTTTTCCCCAGTATTGGTAACGCTTGGAGTCACTTAAAAAAACATTGCACATGCTGATTCCATGTTTTTCATAAATTTTTGTAAAATTTAGTTTAAAAAGTTTAAATACAACTTTTGTTTTTTGACGAATAATGGCATTATAACTGTGTCATACTGAATACTGCATATGGCTGTTCTGTTTCCATAGAGGAGCAGGTCTTTATATTGCAGTGGAAAATGAGGAAAATTTATTGCTACTTGATCTATCAAATAGCAAAGAGAATAAAAAAATAAAAATACAATAAAAATATAATTTAAAAATATATGTAAAATATTTGGAAAAATAAAAATGTAAAATAACAATACCAACCATAATGAAATAATAATAATGATAAAATAATTTAAAAAAAAAAAAAAACAAATTTTAAAAAATCACGACTGTGGTAACATAACCCAAAATGTGATGTCCACTCATGTGGACACCAGGTCATAAGAGGTTAATGTAGACTCATTTGGATTTAGTTATTCTAGAGATGACCTGCAGCTTTATTTTTTCTCTGCAACCAATCGATTGGTTGACGAGATACAATTTAACTTGAGGGAGATTTGCTTCGGTTGATTACAGCTCAAGCGCTGCTATATTATTGACAATATTTAAATAAAAACAGAAAATCTAAACAAAAAGAAACTTTTTGTACTATGTGGTTACTATGTCTTTTTTTTTTGTCTTTTTTTTTTTTGCTCCAGGAAAAACGCTGAAATTTCATCCCCTCTATCATCCAGTCATCACGACCAGGTTATTTAGTGTTACAGAATTCTGTGTTGGAAAAATAAACTACCCATGAATGTTTCTCAGGGACCAAACTGAGTGTGGCATCAACAAAACGGAATCCGCTGCAAGTCAGAGATCAACACAGTGTTTGCACGCAAGAAAAACACACAGAGAGACACAGGGGCACAAACTATATGAGCATTTTGAATTTATGGTCCTGTTTTTCAGCGGATCCTCTCATGTCCCTCTTGTCTCCCTGTGCATCAGTCACCAAGGGGGCAGGTAGGCCTCTCTTGGGGGGCATTAGAGGAAAGATATCTGTCAAGATGGAAGCAGCGCTCCCTTAGGCTGCCACTGAGCGACAAGTGTGTCCCTTTGCCTGCCCTCATGTATCACAATACCACTGTTGAGTGACTGGAAAGCCCTAATGGATGCAGGTATCTGCTGTTACTCTGATCTTCTATAAAAGCCCTTGTCAAAAAAAAGATAAAGGAAAAAACCGAGGGGAGGGAGAGAGCGAGAGAGAGAGTGTGTGTGCGTGTGTGTGTGTGTGTGGGTTTAATGTAATGTGTATATGTAGGAACTCCTTTGAAGGGGAATGCGTCTTGACTTTGTAGCTTTTGCATTGGTGTGAAGAAAATATAATGAGGACATGTGTGGGTACGTGGTTAGAGTCGAAGTGTGTGTGCGTGCAAGTGTCCAGCATACGCGTAGAGTATATGTGTGTGTTAGGTCATTAGTAGGACTTTAAAGGCTTGGCATCCCTGCTGAAATCTGCAATAAACCAGAGGAATTCAACAACTCACAAAGTCATCAGCGGGGAAAAAAAGAAAAAAGTTTACCAGCCAATCCATCATCTAGATGAGTGTTGCTCAACCTTTTTTTTTTTTTTTTTTGCATGCAAAAAAGCCACCGCTTGTTTCGGGCAATAACACAAAGTGGTGTGAAGGATGGATTTCATTACCTTTTTCCATGATACTTTATTTGATTATTTACCAGATAAAACAAAGAGTAAAAAAAACAGAATCTGTCAAAGTAGCCTCTTCATTACAGTTGTTTTCTCAAGAGGCACAACTTACTATTGTCTTCTCTGCCCACAGATACCACCATTAAGATTATTCTTTGGAACAAAATAAACCTTCTTTGAACATCTGACCTAAAAATATCCTTGTTTATTATGCAGGAACTACTCAAGGGTTTACCATCGAGTCAATTCAACTGCTTCCCCCAAATCTTTCCATTGTGTAAAGAATTTGGGATAAGTATACAAGAGGTGCAAACAGTAGAAACTCTGCGCATCCTGTACCACCCCCTTCAAAAATCAGCTGACAACACAGTTTCCACTCAGAAAGAGCCTCTTTTATCCAAAGTCTGACAACACCTCGGAGTTGTCTTACGGCGTCTTATTCTCCGGGTCTCACATGCTCGCTCACATGGACCACCCTGATTCGTCCCACCCCATCTTTCATTTCACGACCCAAATCCTTCTTTCCTCCTCGCTTCATCCTCTCTATATCCTCCCCTCATCCCTGCGCTCTTCTCTTTCTTGCCTGGCAGTTTCTCCTAACCTCTCTTAGCTCTCCTTCGCTCACCTCCTCCTCTCCCTGTTGTCTTTTCTTGTTTACTCCACTCATCCACCTGGCCCCTTGACCTGCATGCTGTCTGCAGGCTGAATGAGCTATTGCTTAGCAACCCGACAGAGTATGTTCTGTAAAAAACAGAAAGGAAAGAAAGAAAGAAAGAAAGAAAGAAAGAAAGAAAGAAAGAAAGAAAGAAAGAAAGAAATAACGAAAGAACGAAAGTCTCACCTGATGGAAAGAGTCAAATGATGCTGCAATAGCTGAGGAAGACATGACAAACAGGTGGAGGAGTTGAGGAGAGATAAGACATTTCATCACGGTTTGCTGTGTGCTCTTCTAGTCTTGTAAAGTTCAGTCAACAACAGCCGTGTTTCCATGTAATTGTCAAGTGAATTTAAAGCAAACTTTTGAAATGTCACAGACAAAGTGCTGCTCCGAGCGTCCTCAGAAAGTGTCAGTGTACGCTCCTTCAGCGAGGCTATAATACACAGGGAAGAAGAAGCCAGAAACAAAACCACAGCGAAAAAACTACACAGAGGAAGAAACAAACAAAACCTTGGCCATCTTATCTTGAAATGTTAGATGATATCAGGCATTTGTCATGTTTTCAAGAGATGAAAACCACGACAGAAGCAGCTTGTCATTCACATGAGTTAAATTTTCACTATGTTAAGACTAAAGGTGTGTTTCCATCTCCCACTATGTGCATTAGATTTTTTTTTTTTTTTTAGAATTTTGCAATTTACATGAACCTTTTTTTAACACAATACGTCAAAATATGAATTAAAAATACATGAATATAAACAAAGCCACAGAAGGCAGCATGTTAGCAGAGCTGCAGCAGCAGATTGATAAAAACACAATTACCAAAAAGTGTACACAACTGTAGACACGCTGCAAGAACGACTAAAGGCTTCTGTGCCGAGCATGTGCTCCATACATGTTCCTCACGTCTGTTTCTATCTACAGATACTTGCAAATGCAGCAACAATCATTTACTGACAGTGTTTTAACTTTTTACATGTATTTGCTGTTTTTAAGAAGTTAGTTTTTGTTTTACCTTGTTAACACGTCCATGTGGTGTTTTTTTAAATATTAGAAGACATTGTGACAGAAATAAGCGGTCAGCATCATGGCTGAGCATCTCCAGCTTGAAACTGCAGTGAACCAATGACTGTCTCAGAAAAATGAACTTGGATTTCCAGAGTTTTATACATAACAAACCTAAAGAACCAATCCTTTTTGTTTGCTTTTTGTTTCACTATTCTTCCTCAGAATTGATTTCCAGGTCAAACGCATGTGGCTGAATTACTCCAATATTACAACCATTGTGTAAAATAAAGCATATTTACAGTGTTTGAGTAGAGCTGTAGGTGAGCAGGTGTGCTTGAGCTGCCATGAGCAGGGAGTGGTGAATGGAGAGAAAGGTGGGGACTCTGGAAGCAATGCTGTAGGGATGTATGGTCATTTTAAGGTAGGAACGGATTCTTTTAAAAGAACAACTTTATGCACAGACTCAGACAAATTTTTAGGGGTCAAATCAAAGACCAGAGAGGGACTTTAATGGGTTGTTGAAGGGCAAAAATAGCCAAAATGCTATGGTGGAAAATTGTTCCAAGAAGATTGGGGTCCAGCAAAGGTCTCTGCCCTCCCTTTCTGGGAAACACGTGGCCCAGAAAGAAAATAGGAATTGTCAGCCAGTCTGACCACTTTCTGTCCAGTGAATTTCACAGGAATACCGCAGGCTGGAATTATAATGTGCCCCTTAGGAGAAGAAACCGCTGCTCCAAGTCCTTCATTCCTCCTGCTATCAGACTGGTCAACACTGGCAGTAGTCATTTTATATGGCGTAATTTCTTTGGAGCTTGACTTTTTCTTTCATTTGTTACTTATATGAACTAGAACAAATGCTGCTTGTTGTTCCCTCATACTGGCCCATGTGTGTTGATCTGTTACTTCATATTGACAAATCATTACCTTGTCTGTAAATCTTGAATCCTGTTTTCATAGACTAGGTGAGCTGCAAATAAGTTGCCCCTCTTCGGCACAATTGAGTTTCCTGACTCTGAATGTGATTCTGAACTGTGGCCATTTACTTCTGACTTACCTTCTGAAATATGGAATGTCAGTGCTCACAAAAGATATATGAACTGCATACATCACATTCAGTTTACTCGTAATTACTACCACTTAATACTGCTGCTCAGTGACAGGAATACTCTGATGGATGGTCTGATCTTTTTCACTGCAAAGTCAATTGGAACTACACCTGCATTATGCTATCATAGATGGATCACGTTAATACCCGCTAAAAATCAGCACCTGTATTGTTGAATACAAATCACAGTGCTTTTATTTTCTATTAAGTGACCTTCTCTTAAAATAGTTCACTCCTCTCCACTACTTTTCCATTCACAGAAGATGAAAATGTCCAAGAAGGGAGAGAGAGGAAGAGAGAATAGCGGAGATGAAATATGATCAAATATGAATGGAATATAGAGAAAGACAGAAAAGTGGCTGAGAAATGTGAAAGGTACGGGACAAAAGTCGAGAGATGGTGGAAATGAAAAGACACTGAGGGATATAAAGAAGTGATAGATTGCAGATAGAGGTGGAGTGGATGGCTCGGCCCTATTGTTTCAGGCTAATTTCATGGGATCAAACCAAAGCGCAGACCCAGACACAGACGGAGCTACAGCAATCTGCTGGGAAATCTACCCCCCCCTCCAATTGGCCTCACAGAAAAGGCCACCGCCTGCACTCAGCAACTTGCTCTTGATTGCCTTACCTCCCTACACAACCGGCTGCAGCAGCAGCAGCTAGGCCTGCCAATCAATCACCACAATGACAGCATGCTGCGGCTAACAAGACGGCGCACAGGGGTAACAGTAAGTGATTATTTTATGGTGCTGGAACACTGCGTGTCAGTTTTAAATAAAATAATAATAAAAAAAGAGGCAATAAACAGGGCCTTCACTGTCAATCCGTCAGCTAGTGTGAAGGATGAAAACACTGCCAGAAAGGGGGACAAGGCGTGAAATCTTGACAGGGATTGACTGTGTGTGTGTGTGTGTGTGTGTGTGTGTGTGTGTGTGTGTGTGGGTGGGACAATAAGGGAGAGTGAGAGGATTTGTTCTGAAATGCTTAATATTGAAAGAGTGCAGCAGCTGAAGGAGGAGAGAACAGACAACTCCATACAATGGGTTTACAAGTGTCTTTCCTCTTTGTCCGGCGTCCACCTGCCCATCTATACATCAGTGGCTGTCACTGCCGTGAACTCGTATCCTGATGTGATGAGGTCATGGCCGGAGTATCTCTCCAATGGTGACACCAAAGAACAATGCAGCAAGGTTTTCAGTGGCCAGCGTTCAGTTTTGTTATGTGTGAGCAAGAAGAAAAAAAAAAAAAAGCGCAGTTTCACAACCGACAAGCCCGCGTCACCTCATCCTGCCAAACATTGGTCAGTTGTGTTTGCATCAAACCAGAGCAATGCGGTCCAAATCACAGCAGAGGGAGGCAACATGGTGAAAAGTCACAACAGGGAAAAGTCAAGGCTAAATGACGAGCGCCGGCACTCGTCTTGTGCAGAGAGGCTGCTCGGGCCCGATAGTGGCGACAGTCCCGTTCTGGGGGTGACTCATTGTTTCCGAGGCCTTTCATATGTGTCGCATTAGGAGGAGACAAAGGACAAAACAGAGGTCTCTGCTCCTCTTTCCCAGACTCCCCTCCTTCTCCTCATCCTCTGTTCCCTCTCACCATTCTCCTGCTGATTTTGCTCTTAGGCTTTTGCATGTGTTGCATTATTTCCAGCTCACTTTCATTTTCTTTATTTTGTTTCTGTTTCAGTCTGCTTGTTTTTTTTCTTCCCCTCGGTGAATGAGGGTGTACGAAACTCTGGTCAAGTCTGTAAAATGCACCAGCGTCTGTGCTTTCTCACACACTTCTTTTCTTATCTTACTATCCCACGTGTTCGTTAACCGGTGTCTGTATACATCTCGAGGACATTTATTTTATTGTCTTGCTTTTTTCAGTTTTGAGATGGGGCAGAATTGTCGCTGAAACCACAGCTATTCCTGCTGTCATTTGATCAAATCCGTCAAACAAGTGTTAAAATGCAGGTTAAAAAAAAAAACAACATCTGTGGCTTCTGGCTTATTCAAGAGAGATGGAGGGTAGAAGTGGATGGCGGGATAGGGAAAAATCCTGCCTGAGCTCCACACAGCCAATAACAAGGAGCTTTCCAACAAGTATTCCTCAGTGTGTACGAGCGTGTGTGTGTGTGTGTGTTTGTGTGTGTGTGTGTGTGTGTGTGTAATGATGCGTGTGTCCCTGGTGACAGGCACTCTTAGTGACTTACAGTATGTGTATGTGTGTTATGAGAGTGTATGGGAGATGGGAGGAGAAGGAGGGGTGAGCCCTTCTAAATATGCATCTTAATGGCCGCTCTGTTCCCACCATTCACACCAAGTGATGGAGAGAGTGAGGGCGAGAGAAGCCGGGGACGAGGAGAAGTGGTGCTGCATGTTTTCAAGTGGGCAGCCAAGACGGGGGGACGCAGACAGAAAAGACAGAATGGTGTAAGCAAACGTCAACAAGAGACAAGCTATGCGAGGAGCCGCCATACCTGACTCCTTCAACCGTGGCCCCATTCCATAGTGACACACACAAACTCACAGACACACACACACCCACACAGGCCTCAGCAGCAGTAGTATTGAGGAGCAGAGTGGAGAACTAGCCTCCTCAGGCAGTAGCTGTTTGTCGCTAAATGAAGGCCGGCATTCTTTGGTTTCCCAGGGAGCTGGGTGCCTGCCAGTCCCCCGGCCACTGAGTGCCATTTTATTAAGAACAAAATGGAGCCCCTATGAAAGGAGCCCAGCACTGAGCCTGCACAGGTCTCACTGAGCTGAGCCTCGGCATAAACAAACACCACCTTAAAGAGACAGGCTTGCAGAAAATAAGGGACGGCAGGGCCCCTCAAGAGCCCTCTAAGAGATACAAACAACTCTGGGATCGGCAGCGGCCGTTATTGATCGCCGGGGATCACCTCTGCAGAGATAAGCTGAAGGGTGAACAGAAGAATGCCACGAAAACAAGCTTGTTCCTCCATCAAAAACTAATTTAGAGGCAGTGGGTCGCAGCAGAATACCAGCGATTAGATGAGCTGACTCTATAGGGACAAGATAATAATGGGAGGGAAAACACACCTATACAGCTGATTGTTCATGCCAATCATGTAGCAGCAATGCAATGCAATCCATCAGATACAGGTCAGGAACTAAGGATCCTAGAGACTGACTAAGACTGGTTTGGGTGGTTTGAGTATTTCTCCTCTCCTGGGATTTTCTCGCACAGCTAAAAACGTCCAGTGAGCAGCAGTTCATTGGACAGAAACACCTGAGGGAGGTCAGGGAGAATGGTCAGAGGAGCATCTAAGCATGTCAGAATGCACAACATGCTGAACCGGGAGGTTGTAACAGCAGAAGACCACATCGGGTTCTGCTTCTGTTAGCAAAGAGCAGGAATCTGAGGCTGCATTGGGTAAGGGATCACCAAAACTGGCAGGAGAATCAGATTCAGTTGACCCAACATAACTTGTGTCAATACATACACATACACACAAAAACGCAAAAAACACAAACAGGCCATGGACAAAGACTAATGATGGACACAAAAACAAAAAACAAGAAGAATAAACAAGACGCTTTTGTTTTTTAAATTGCAGGGACAAGTTTTTATTTATTGTTCTGTATAAGATAAAATAAAACACTTCTTCTAGTACACACCACATTGCACTTATGGAGGGTTCCATGTCTGGCACGTCATTGGAAGATATATTTATTTCAGATTAGTGCAAGTATGTCATGCCAAATGTCCAGTTCAACATGTAACCAGGAGGGGTCAGCAACACAGAGTTACTGCTGAGGCTCACTGTCAGTGTTTGTGTGTGTGTGTGTATGTGTGTGTGTGTGTGTCTGTGAGAAAGTGAGAGCGAGAGACTGAGAGAACTCTGGTTTGTGGATACAAGTACACGGGAGACTGTGGTATTTCTGCAGTATGTGTGCGTGGATATACTGTACTGTACGTCTGTGAGTCTGTACATATGAGTACGTCTGATCCGCTGCCACTTTGCTACGTGAGCTCTGCTCTTCAGATATAACATGATAAAATTAACAGTGCTGATAAACAAGCCAGCTCCCGATGCACGTAGCCACACACAGATGGCAGCGTCTAAAATAACAGGACAAATACTGCGAATAAATAGGAGCAAAACGAAATGCATTCTTTGCTTCTTTGTTGTGTTGTATCATATATTTGTGTTTTTCTTTCACTGCACTATGGAAGTTGATGGTTGAAATTAAATACTGAAATATGGTTTAAGGCAATTATTCACTAGACTGATACTTCTGAGCTATTGCTTAAAATTCAAGCTAACGTTCAGAAACTGTACAAACAGAGCAGAATTCCCTTTATTCCATATGTCTCATTTTAAAAATTCACCAAAAAATTGCTTGAGTTCTTTGTTCTTTGGCACAACTGGAAAGCTATTAATGATTCCACTGCAGTCGACAGTCAGGTGACAAAAATTCAGGAAGTTTGTGGCTAAACTGGGCTGAACTGCAGGCTGTGTTTATACAGAGCTGATTAAATATAAAAAACTGATTAAAATGCAAATATTGAAATATCTATAGCATGCAAAGTCACTTTTTTCAAGTATTGGCA
The DNA here is from genome assembly GCF_000690725.1 of Stegastes partitus. Lineage (NCBI taxonomy): Eukaryota > Metazoa > Chordata > Actinopteri > Pomacentridae > Stegastes > Stegastes partitus. The sequence continues at coordinate 77,007 of NW_007579787.1, forward strand.
ACATCTGTGAGAATTAGGAACATCGTTAGACATGTTGGTTCCAGTTTTTTACAATTTTTGTAGAAGAAGTTATAAAAGAAATTTATTATAGGTGTTTTTATGTATATTTTTGCCACAATAACTTTGTTATTCTGCACACAAGAAAGTTCTGTTTACTTCTAGCGACAGTTGTGCTGTTTCCATTGAGGTGCAGGAATTTATATTGCAGTGAAAAATGAGACCACAATAAGTAAAGATTGTGACAGGAGCATAAAACAGATTGTTTTCAGGTTCATATTGATACCTATTGCCAGGAAGTGATATCTGGAACTGATATACATCTACAGAGAGAATAAAAACTTGGTGTCAAAATTCTGAATAACACAAACCCCAACAGAACACTTCATTGAAATGCCGCTGTTCACAGAGAACTTCCTGACAACCATCCTTTAGTGTTTATCGGCTATTACTCTGGACATGTAACCCATCAGATAGTGCTGCAGGAGAGGAATTGTTCAGGACCACAGACCAGTAAATACAGCTAGAGATCACTGCTGACGGTGCACTCTTAATAAACTGTAGATTGGGTAAAAAGAAAGACAAAAACACAATACAGATAATCTGAAATATGCGAAATATCACCCAGGCTGATAATCAGTCAATGCTTAATAAAGACAATGTTGAAAAAAGAACAACTTAGTTCCCACAAAATGACATTTTGATGAATGCATTATTTTTTTTAAATTTCAGAAATGTTTAAAATACTATTTAAAACCATTGAAGTTTGCGACATCGATATTTTCCACACATTTTTAACGCTACAAACGAATGACAGTCTGCACACATGTAATAATTTCCAGGGAAACATGTGTTCCCAAGGATCTGCATATCAGTGCTCCCCTTCTTTTTCTCAATTACAGACACACGATAAAAACACACACACAAAGTATGATGGGCCCAGAGCCAACATCTGTCTTTGATATTATTTAACTAACCGCTTATTGTGGGAGCCCACCAGCACCACGGATGGCGTCTAGCGCTGCGTGTGTGTTAATCTATGAGTGCGCTTCGGCGTCCATTGAGACACTTTGGCAAGCCGCCGTTGTGTTGTTACATCGTTCAAGGGGTTGAGCCGTACGCATGTGTGTGTGTGTGTGTGTGTGTGCGTGTGTGCGTTTGTTCAGTATGTGTGTCTGCATTTCTGAGAATGTGACTGCATACCAGTGCGCAATGTGTGTTTCCACAGACATGTGAGAACAGTGTGAGTGTGTGCGGTGGCTATCCCCCTCCACAGTGAAAGCCGCAGCCTCAAACCACATCAGAGAGTGTGTGGGAGACAGAATGACAAGGCCAGGAACCAGCCAGCGTCTGCCTGCAGCCACACACAGACACACACACACACACACACATATCCATACTTACACATTCATCACGCTTACCCATCTACTTATTGACACATACTGTCCCTTACGCCCGTCTCTTTCTCTCTCTCTCCTCCGAACACACACACACATTTAACACCAACCGTCATTACACCACAAGTCCTATCCTGTGGTCACCGTTTAGGCCAAGGATGCAGTATGCAGCAGAGGGAGATGTTTGTGTTTGCATACTTTCTCACAGACAGACATTGACGGAGCAGAGAGCAAAATAGGCTTTCTACTGTGGATTTGTTTTAGCATTTTGACGTGGCGCAACTGTCACTCATTGGCGTGTGGGATAAACGAAAATATTTGAATTATATCCACCTCGCTGGGTACGGAAATAAAGGGCACACAAGTAATAAATAGGCTAACAAAAGCTTTGAAAGACACACATGCAAAGCTGGCACTGATCTACATATTCCAACATGCATGTAAAACACAGATAAAATATGCACTCTTAATGAACGAAACGCATATTAGCAGAAGGGAGGTGCAGCATGTATGTGCGCTTGCCTTCTTACAAACACAAACACGCTGCTATTGCCAGCCAAAGGCCATTCATGCAATTTCTCACGCTGACACAAGCGCACACACACAGACAAAGACACAGCGCAAGTGTGGGTCATCCATGGGTGAGTGAAAGCTAGAAGCGGTGTTTTTCCTTGCGGTGGACACACATCAATTTCAAGGAAATTGCTCGCCCCATTATTGGAAAGTGTTACCGGAATGTCAATTAAGGGGGAAGTTTTTAACCTCGCGCCACACAAATAAACAGTGCACCCCACTCCCCCTTATTAAAGGCGGTGTCAGCACAGACAGAGAGTCTGGACGAGGGTAGAGGGGAGGGAAGGAGGGACGGAGGGCGAGAGGGAGGCAGGGATGGAGGAGGAAGGGAGGCCCGGGGAAAGGGAGAAGAAGAGGAGACAGGAGATTTGGTGCTCTCAAAGAAATGCTTTTGGCCCCGCTTTTGTGCCAGAGGGCCCTAGACCCTGAGAACCACTCAGAAACCTGGGTTCTGGCCCTGGCTCAGGCCCACTTAAGGTTAACCTCAACAGGCGGGGATCTGTTTGACAGCTGGTTGGATCCTGTAGGTGCAACTGCAGCGAGCCTATTAAAGGGCAGGTCAGTAGAGGGGTGGGAGGGGGGGGCTGCAAGGAGAGAAAGAGGAGGCCGCGGAGATAGAGGGAGGAGAGGAAAGATGGGAGGGCAGATGGCAAACAGAAGAAGGGAAGTGGAGAGGTGTAGGAGTGTGGTACAAATGATGGGTGAGGGGAGGGATGACAGAGATGGGATGTAAATTAAGGAGGGGAGAGTAGTTTGTTTTGTGCAGGATTACTCCAAAAATACAGTGGGCGCAGTGCAAATAAACATTGTGGGGAAAGGAGGAAGACACAGACAAAATGAATGCAGACGAGTGCAGAGAAATAGCTGACATTTCAAAATAACTTTAAGTGAGAGAAAAACTGCGGGACAGATTATATGCATAAATCAAGAATGCGAGACGGAGAAACAGACAAATCTGTCTGGCTGGAATATCAGAGTATCAACATTACATATTGTAACATGATTTCTGCGAGACAAAGTTCACTAGTGGGCCTCTTTAGGCTGGACCATCCTTTATCCTCTGTGACCATTTACTGTAGAACATTGTTTTAAACTTGGGCCTGGAGAACTATAGATAGTACAGGGTAGAGCTCCTGTTCTATAAAGTTTGAGGGACATGAAAGCACAGAACAATGACCCAGGATGGCCTCGTGTCCAGTCCAGGAGCACTTTAACAGCCAAAAAAAGTATCCTCGCAAAACATACCCTCGAGATCCACAGCATGTGAAGTGATCACTGCCTGAGATTTGAGAGTGATCTAGAAATATTCAAAGACTAGCACCAGATCAAAGGGCAAGGCAAAGACCCGGACAACTTCAAACAGGTATCCTCTACTGATGCGTGCTTTGCTGAACAGAGCCTCCAAAGCTGGGTGGAGTGTGCTCGGATGGCTCCAGGGGGTCTAAGTCTGCAAGCTCATAGGCATGTGAAATGCCTTCACATAGCCAGTGTGTGGGCCTCTGTTTGGAAAAGGGCTTGCCAAGAGCCCCCATCACCATAACAGACGAACAGCTGCTGAGAGGCTGCGTGTTCCATATAGCTCGCTGGAACACACATTGGACACAAACGATGCAATTTCTCCTCTCGCTGTGGATGGAAAAGGTATTGAAGAAGAGGGCATGAGCGTGGCATTTGAAATAATAAAATAGCTGCGGTGGAAGCTAGCATGATCTCTTCAATTGTTTTACCATCCCGTAAGCACAAGCGCAAACTCGTGTTCGGAGCTTTAGAAAATATTTAAATGTCAAGCTGAATTAGGAGGGAATACAAAATATTGCACAGTGCGAGATTGTTTCCATTTGATGTCATGGCGCAGCAATAAACACATGGTGTCTTGGGTTTTAATATTTCACTCGGTGTTGGAATGAGCCTCTTCAGAACATATAGTATGTGATGCTGCGAAGCTAAAGGGGATTTTTTATGAGGAAAATCTGCCACCTCACAGCGAGTTCGAAGCTTTTAAGGAGAGAAAACGATCAAGCGCTGGGAAGTGGAGAGGTGACGGAGGCCCAATTCCAATCTCCACACTCGTGAACTTTGAGGTGCTAAGCGTATGAAGACTTAGGGACATCTCAGTCTCAAATCATCAAGAGCGTAAGGGCTCAAATGTAGATTTTGTGTGTTTTTCGTCGCCCTTTCTGCGAGTCCGCTTAGCTGCAGACTTTTCCGAGGAACTTGCCTATAGTTCATAGCGAAAGTGACAAAACTGGCTCACCAAACGTACTTTCACTAGCGTAGATGGTGTAGAAAATATCTTCTAGGACATTCAGTTGTCAGTGACTGCATCTGGCCACTTGCTGTCGTCGTTATTTATAAAGAGTTGTTTGTATTTTCAGTCAAATGTCTGCATAAGATTTACAATGTTCATGATTGTCCTGACTTCTGGTAGTTTGTATAAATGTACAAACACCGTAATGTCACGTCAGGGAGCAATCAGCTTAGCACCTAATTAAACTGCGAGTCCAGATTCACCTTTTTTTTTTTTTTTTTTGTAAACGGCTACCCGCTGTTTCCAAGCAACGTATGCTGTGACGACAGTGTGTCCCATTCCTTCGTTTTATACTATTTCCAGCCCTCACGAACTCCCACACTCAAGCACGACAGCTGTGACGTCAGTTAAGTCGGTGAGGGTTTAGTGCTTAGGCCTTAGGGCGGAGACTGGGATTGGGCCAGAGAGCGCCTCATTCCCTGCATCCAATCATTATCACCTGACGACAACTGGAGCGTCAGCTGCCCAAAAGGTAAAGCCTCGGGCATGGAGCAGCGCATCATCAAGTTTGTCTTCCAATATCGAGGTCACGCTGCTTTGAGTAGTCACAGCGCTGCTGTTGTATAACTCCAGGAAATACCCTGTAGTCATGGGCATCAAAACGCTATTGGAGGATGAGGATCAAGACTAGGCACATCCTGGATGGCCAAGTATGTGAATTTCAGTCTCTGTCTCTGCACAGGAGAGTGGTCAAGCCTGTGAAGCCTGTAAAGGGTGAAGCCAGGGTAAATAGAACAAGAGAATTCAAAGCTAGTAAGTACAGCGTGTAATTCTACTGCCCCAAATATGTCCTGTGGTTAAGATGTCTGATTTCTTAGTAGAAACAGTCACCGCGGAGAGTTTAAGTGGACACATGGGAGAGAGTCGGAAAAAAGACAAATCGGAGAGCAAAGAGAAAGAAAAGAGAGGACAGGAGATTATTATACATCATCATTAGTGAACTACTGACTCCACAGTAATCCTCTGCAAGAGCTCCCATGTCAACCAAACTCCAGGCCTGACTGCAGGGAGAAAAGATGTGAAGAGAAGAGAAAGGGAGGGAAAGGAAAGGGGAAGAGGGTGATAGAGAGCTAAAGAGAGAGATCGGGACAAGAGCAATTCTGAATCGACATAGTTAATGAACACCATTTCACTGGTTACCATCAGCAACCAAAGTGGCTGCAGAAAACATTCCCATGCCATTCTTGGTTCTGTTGTGGGTGAGCGTGTGTGCGTGCACGTGTGTCAAAGAGAGGTCTGACTGAACAAGCCCATTCAAACGAGCGCCGCTTTTTTTTTTTTTCTTCTGTTTTTCACGCAAAATAACCAGATTGTGGTTCTGTGGCCAAACTCCTATCTGTTACGAACGCAGGGGGAAAGAACAGGAAGAGAGGAAACACACTGCAAAGAGTAGGAGGGGATGACTGAAAATTCTGATGAATTACGTGTCATGATGAAGTAAGTGAGTGTGTACAAAAAAAATCCATCTGTAACCAAACTAACCATAAATGCGTCTTTCCAAGCCAGACCATTAGAGCTGTACACTTCCCTGAACCGGACTTTGACTCTGAGCTACAGCTAGCTTTCACCGCCGGCTTTGGTGTCTTAAATTAACTTCAGCCACCGACGTATTTAATGAAAAATGATGTGTTGAAATCAGTTTACATCGAGAGACAATCCACAAAATCCCATTTTAGTGTGGTTGCCTGTGTTTGTTTATGCGCATTAATCATTTTTACAGCATTATTCATCTATCTTACATCTGCATTACAGGGAAAAAATGACAGACGTTATGTAGGTTAAACGAGGCTGCCGTGCACTGAAGCTTTATGGGTCTCGGCCTCCTGAGCCACCGGTTCACAGCCCCAATTGTCAAACTGGTGATCGGCACAGGAATGCTGAGCAAACAAAAACACCGCTGTTTTATTTCCGCAAAGTAGCCAAAGGCCTGGCTTCTCTCTCCTGTTTTTTTGCCTCCTCTGTGCATTCCAATAAAAGTCTCCATAGATAATGAAAGTTAGTAGGCCGTCCGCAGCCAAACCTTGGCTCCGATGGCAGTTATGACTGTCCACTGTGGTGTCTGTGTGTTAGTCATCTCAGGATGAATGAGTCACCAGAAGAGAAACCTCAAGCACCACCCAGGTAACAGTTCAGTCGCACACACATCCACACTCACAGAGCACAGCACTGACAGGATGGAGGTGAGGAACTGGAAGGCAAGGGCTTCTGTTGTGTGGCGTTATGCTGCCACCGTGTGGCCAGCAGAGGAATGAACAGAGACGAGAGCTGGCAAAAAAAGTCTCACAGATTGCATGCTGGACTGCTGCAGGCAATATGCAAACTACATGGCTTTTAGACAAGCTCACTTTTTTACTGCTTTGTGGTCAGAAACTTGAGCACTTGATGAAGCTTTTATTTGTCATTATTCTCAATAATAACGTTATGAATACTACCAATAAGAAGAAATTGGATGAAAAGTGGTCATTGCTGCCTGCCTTTAGCACCACAGAAATTTAGGGCTCTTCTTTATGTCTGATCTTTGAGTTAAATGAGTGAAGGTAATGATATTGCACAAGCACACTTTGATGATAATGGCAAGACACATGCTGACATTTTTGTTGAAGTGAATCAGGGACAAATCGCCCGCATGCATGAATCATACATGGAAAACAGTCAAATGTTACGCACAAATCATGATGATGAAGATACAGAAAAATAGAAATTCATGGCAAAAATATATCGGTATTTTCGAGACCTCCCAAAATGTCTTATTAAGAGAAGCCAAGCTCCCCCTGGGTCCCCTACAGTTTGCACACTGCATTTTGATAAGTGAGCTTCTAGACTGAGTTCTTATCATGGTTAAGGCGTCTATGTACCTCTGGAACACTGCTACACGTACTCTCACTTATTTTGGCTGCTGAGACCTCCTCTCAAGACTGTGTGGGTGTGCACTCCTAACTGCTAAAAATTTTATTTTTATTTGAATATTATTTGAACATAGTTCCCAGCATTAACTTTAATCTTAGCAGATAAATAATAGATCAGAATGAGAGAAAATGCCCGTACGGGTGCTCAGGTTCAAGAAAAAAAAGAAAAAAAAAGCCAGTGTAGCGGACTTTTCTGTCTGGCTCTTGCTTTTTCATCAGGCGCTGTATTAGTACGGACAGAGAATATTGATTTTAATCCTCTTTGTAGTCTTAACTGGTTGGTTTTTACATATTGGCAATTTGGAATTAAGAGTAAGCTAACTATAAGGAAAATCCAAAAACAGTCCAACACCAAAATGTGTGACAGCTACATTGGTCCACATGAAATATATCAGCTTCACAATAAAGGCTGTAAAATTGTGAGATACCTATTTTTCTATGCCTTTTTTTAAAAAATTGGCCCGGTTGGTTTGGAGGGTAAATAAGCCACAGAGCATTCACTCAGTTTTTGTGACACTTTCCTCCACTGTTCGCTGTTAGCGGTGACTTTTTTTGAATTTTGAAATTTTGGTTATGTTTTGGAAAAGGCCATGGATCGAGCTCAAACACACTCATGCAAATGCTTTTCGGTTGCTTTTTACTTGAACTTTCGAGTCACTCCTTTCTGTGGTTCTCAGTCACTGTTTGCTTTTGTTTATGCCACAAAAAATACTCGTGGGTTAAGTTTAGGCACCAAACTACATTCACACCAAAACTATGTTCAGGAAAAAATTGTGGTTTGGGTTGTAACGCGCCGATGCAAAGGCCAAAGTCAAAGCTTCGGTTGTTTTCCATGTTTTTATGGTGAGTCCCATCCCAAGAATAGCTACGAAAAACATCAGGGATTGCTATTACGCATATTTTTTGTGAGACTAGGCTGGAATTCCACAGTGGACCAGAGCTAATCTGTTGATCAGCGAGACATCTGAGTCTTGATATGTAAACCAAACCAGCTTTTCACGATTGCAAGACACAAGATACTGCAGAACAGGACCATATGTCTGCATTGCAATCCAGTACAAAAAGCTAATTTCGATAAACTATGGAGACTTCAAATGAAATCAGTCTTTTCAGAGAGGGTTTGTTGTAACTGCTATTTATGATGAAACTAGCACCGTGGCAAGTCGACAGGGATACGTACTTTGCTTAGCAAAACTTGGCACATATACGATGGAGTCAAGCTAATTAGGAGTAATTAGCTAAGTGACCACAGGACTGTTGAAAGCAAAAGCAGTTATTGTTTCATTTCTCAGTACCTTTATGGAGAATGACAAAGATGTGGTAATGACAGACTAACCGATCCATAATGGGACAAAAAAAAACAAAAAAAACAGTAAAGACATAAACAAAAACAGTGAGGCTGATATCACGGAAAGGAAATAAAACTTGGAGGTGTTTCCATCCCCTTTCCTTCCCCTGACTCCACGTGGGCCACACCATCAGACTAATTACCCCAGTAATTACTGCGCTAATGCTGCAAAGGCCTGGAGGCTGCACTCTTCTATCCTAATTCGATTGAGGCCACTGGAAGTTAGTCAGCTAGAGGGAATAGTGAAGCTCTCGAACTGCTGGCAGTGGGCTATTCAACATCTGTCATCTCTGGCCTTTCTGGCAAAGCGTCCAAGTGCGTCCTATCCGATGTGTGAGAGCTGCATACTGTACCAAAAAATGATATTCTTATGATAATGACCACCAGGACCTCCCAGTCCCTTAGCTGCTACACTACGAACAACCACTTCACCTTTTTAATGACTGTAATCAGAAAATTAAGTGGCTGTGCACAACGAGGTCCTCCACTACTCTCCCTTTTATCCAAAAGCACCACACAAACAGCACAAGCACACACGACTCCTCTGTAAGAATATTTAAGAATATCGGCTAATACTGGTGCGTTGCAGACATATCGGTATCTGCATATATGTTGTTCTTTGAAAAAGACGTTTGGGGTAATTTTGAAAAAAGTGTCATCGCACAGGTTGACCAGTAGAGCGGCTCTACTGTCTGCAGCACATGTAGCAGAGCCAGTAGCACAGCTGAGCACATGGTGGTGCGGAGTTAGTAAGTTGTGTCTATAATACATTGTTGGAAAGTTACTAAGCAATTGTCCTCTGTTCTTAATATTACTCTAACATGCATGTGAATATATGTGAATATTACTAGCAATAATAATAACAATATCGGAACGTTTTACACTCTACAAATTGGTATTAGCAGTAGCCCCCAAAATCCAGTACTGCTCAGGCTCTATTTAACTGATCTAAATACACATATTATCATTACATATCACTACGTTTTCACCTTTTCTTTGAGCACAGACCTAACAACACATTTATGTTTTGACAATAACATTGATTTAAATAACATCCTATGATCTGAGATGCCTACTAATACGGAGAATAAAAAAAAAACAGCTCTAATCCACTTTCAACCAGTGTTATTGATGCTCCCATATCAAACTATGCACATCCATTCCCCGATGACAAGATTGTCAACGCTGCCTGTCTGCCTGGCATTCTAATAAAAGAAAAGCAATATAAATGGAAGGGTGGTGAAGACAGTCAAAAATCCAACAAAGAATTAATTTTGTAGGTGGTTGGTGGACCAAACCAGATCTAAGATAAATAATGGATTTAAGTTTCGTGAACAAAAGGGAAAACAGTCGCCAACGGTTTTTTTGGCATCTGTTCTGTGTGAGTGAAGACTATTTAAGAGTTGTTGCAATCTCGTCATTGATTGTGCTGTTTTATTTCAGGCTGCTTGTTGCCCTCTAATGGACCAAAGAGTGCAGTTTTAACTTTCTCTGAATTACACATAATTGACTACTTTTTAAAAACAGATGACAGTAATTCAGTCTTTTACTCTACTGGTATTAAGCCCTTGAACAATTTGGTGAAAAAATCAATTTTTTGGGCAGATGTTGTGGCTGTGATTTGCAACCAAATTCATGTCACGTTTCAATTCAGTATTCAGTGTGTAATCGGTTAAAAAATGATGGAGCAGTACCACATGAGGTACCATCAAAAGCATGACTGTAACACAAAGAGGACAAAATGTTAAAAAAAAGACGAACGCAACAGCCTCGGACATGTTGCTTAACATCTATATCAAACTGCATCCTTTGTGATTAGCTATTTACGTTGTTTCAGATCGCAATTTTCATTTAAAATTGATGAATTTTCCCAATTCTTGTTGCTGTTTGTTGCATTTAAACACGAGAAAAGAAAAAAAAAAAGACCCAAGTGTGATCTGCTTCGACATCCATGAGATTTACATGCCATCTGAGGATACATCAGACGGGAGACTTAGCAACGAAAACAAACGGAAAGCTCAGTGATTCATTGAAAAACAACACATTGCATCCAAAAAGAGGGTTTGTCTGTCGCACAGAACGGACCGAAACAGATGGGAAATAAACAACTTAACTGCTGTCAAGCACAGAGCTGATATCAAACTGTACAGATGCTCCTCTTTCGCTCTTTAATTCTCACAACAACTCACAAGGATCGTTCTTCACAAAGACAGAACATATTCCGGATCCCTGGATTTAAACATCGCTGAAGGTATTTCCTGAGCAGATGGTCAGGCTGAGTAGACGCCATTTCTTAAATAACTCGAAAGCAATTACTTTGCAGAAGCCTTAGTGCTGCTAAAGGAACTCCCCACCGCCTCTACCTCAGGTGAATGATTCCTGTTAGAGATGCAAATGGGCTGATTGGCAAACAGATCAGGTGGTAAGAAGGACCTCAGAACAGACAGTACTGTATCACTTATGAGCTCTTCATTAAAGCCTTGCCAATGCTCTGTCGATAGCTGATATCTGTATTTATGCAAAATGTTCCCTGGCTATTTTTCATGTATGTTGATGAATGATTATGTGTGAGGACACTCTGTGCCCGTCTCCTGACAGCACAAATTGCTCCAAACACAGACGGAGTAAAGCCACAGGGAACAGCGACATGTTCCTTAAACCAATCCAGACAACCCAGAGCCTTCTGACCAAAGCAACACGCTGAATGTAATTTCCCTTATTGAACAATCAAGGTACCACTGAGCTTCCTGCCAGCACTGTGTGAGGAGTCCTGCATGTGTGTGAATATGTATCCGTCTCCGTGATTTGTTTGAAATCCATCTTGCTGCGTTTCCTGCGGATTTCCAGTGAATCGGGAAATTGTGACAAACAATTATTTGCGTTCCCTGTTTTATGAGCAAAGTGACTCCCCTTGTTTAGTCTAATAGAGTAACTTTGTGAGTCATCAGAGGCTCTGCGAGACAAAAGGGGTGCGCGCAAGCACGAACAAAGCATTATGTAGTTACGACCATTCAATCAACAGAAATGTTACGGTCTGTACTTTGATTACGTGGTTACTCAGCCCCTCCGAGCACATTTGCACTTCAGACGCGGTGTTGCATAAATAAAACACGCACACATACATATTTACAACGTATCTGCACCATGTCCAGGGATGAAATTATAACTGATGAAAATCACACTCTTTGAATATAGTTTTGATTGTTAAAGCACCCTGCTGTCATCACCTGAGAAAAGGCTCCCTGAGATTTCTGAGCACAACAGGTGACCAGCTATGACTCCGACTACAGTCTAGACTGTTGTAAAAAAGATTTGTCCTTCATGTATAATTTGTCATCATCTCAAGATATATTCAGAAGCATGAAGGTCATTTCAGGACAAGATCTCAACCCAATACAACAGGGGGAATAAAAAGCAGCTGGATTTAAAGCAAGTGATGTGACATATTCAGGCCGTTCTACGGATATTGTTTACGGTGTCCCGACAGGAAAAAGTACTGGCTAGAAAGACCTGATATTACAGAGAGAGATGTGACCTTCAACGCAGAGGATGTGTGAAGTGGAATCATCTAGAAGAAAGATTTCAGGAGACAAGTCGATAGTGTTACAGTAGATGATTACCTTTTACTGTAATGCACAGCTTGGCAGCCTAACAAATACTGGGTTCTCTCTCCCTTATCGCAATCCCACCCTCTGCCTTTCTCCCTTTACACACCATCACCTACATTCTAAATCACATAGTAGGGGACGATCAATATTGTTTTTCCAGGGCTGATACCAAACAATTATTAGTAAGCAAAGAGACTAATAACTGAGACTAAGAACTGATATACGAGGTGTGTCACAAAAGTTCCAGGACTGGTGTCACAAAAGATATATTTCAAACTACAAACTACCAGTTTTCCCTTTCAGACGATCAACCAGCACGTCTACAAAGAGATCCTGCGGCGTTTGCTTCATTCAGTGTGTGAGAAGAGACGAGAGTTATGGCAGGACAAGTCGTGGCTGCTTCACCACAACAATGCGCCTGCTCACAACGCCCTGAGCATCCCACAGATCCTGGCTGAGAAGGACATCACCGTGCTGGAGCAACCTCCCGACTCACCCCACCTGGCTCCGTGGGATTTCTTCCTCTTCCCCAAGCTCAAGGGGGTCATCAAGGGGACCAGTTTTGAAGACGTGGACGACATCAAGATGGTTGTGATGATGGAGCTGCGGAGGATCTCGGAAAAATCATTCCAGGAGTGCATGGCGGCAGAGAAGGCTGGGAAAGTGGGTTAGACTCCAGGAGGATTACTTTGACGAGGAAAACGTGTAGTTTGGATCTGAAATATATCTTTTGTGACACCAATCCTGAAACTTTTCTGACACACCTCGTATGCAGTTTAAAAATCTTGGTCTCAAAATTCAGAATGACAAACTCCATAATAAAACTTGGCCAAAAACAATTAAACCAATGATCAGAAAACTGCTGAATGCCTCTCATAAGCTGAAAAGCATCACATCAACAGTCCTCTAAGATTAATCATTTATTTTTGATGGCAGGAGGAACAGACTACCTGTGAACATCCTCGCATCCTCCCAACTTTAAACTGGCCCAACCTAATAGCGACTGCTAGGTCCAACTAATTTGGCATTTAGTGAATGTTTACTCGGCTCCAAAAAAACTGACATCTTGTCAAAGACGTCGTCAGTGTAGCTTCACTGTTGTTCTTATAATGTCAGCATAAACTTACTGGCCTAAAATGATTTAATACGCTGCAAATGTTACTTTTTTATGTGTATTTATTGTTCATTTAGATTATTACCACCAGATAATGTACTCAGTGCAATCGATGTAGCTTATTTTTATCTCCACAACCAATCGATCAGTTGAAGAGTATTTAAGATTTCAGTCTAACAAGGTTTTCTTTGGTTGACTAAGATGACAATTACCAGCTCAACTCAACCCAACTCTCAACCAGGGACACATTTACAGCTGCTTTCAAATATTACCTGGTCTCATCAATGCAATAAAATTAAGCATTTTCTACTCCATAATTAACTACCTCAACCACCTCCATTTGTATCAGACAATAGATTTCTAACAGTAACTCGTAACAGGCTGCTGTCCTGCTAATAAGGCATTGTTGCTCTGCCATGTCACTGTCAAACCCAATAGCCAAACACTTTACACACGGCAGCACGAGTGTAGTTTGTGTGAGCCAGCGGGTTAAGCTGCAGTTGTTTTTTCTCACTGTAATTTTCATGAAGCAAGCAATGCTCTGAAGAGCACGTGAGTGTTGGCCAACAATGCGCCGCTATAAATGTATTCTCCTCGCATCCATAGCGAACGCTTTCAACGCTGCTGCGGCTGCTTGGCTTTTTGTACAAAGAAAAGGGAAAAAGACTGACTGACAGAGACCTAGAGAAGAAAGGCTGCATAAATAAACTATCTGGAAAGCACAAAGACTATCTCTACTGAAAAAGAATACATTCCTTTGACTTTCTCATAAGTTTAAAAAAAAAAACAACAACACTTTCGTATCCTGCAGGTGGGGATAAATTGAAAGAATACATAGGGTGTTGTTAAGGGGAAGAAAAGTGCTCCAACCTGAATATGGCCGCCTTATATAACCTGTCTCTCTCATGGTCTGTTAATATGCTTTTATTTCTGTGTGTTTTCCATCTGGCTGGCAAAATTGCTGTCCCTGCGGAGCTGCACAGAAACACACTTTGAATAAAAGCATCTACCAAATGCAGCACATTGCGTAAGACTGTAAATCGTTGGACGCGATGCTATATTTCTACAGTGGGAACGATGCATTAATAGGGTATCTCTGATAGTGCCTCTGATGGTGTGACGCTAACACAAGACAAAACTGCGCGAGTTCTCACCCCAAAGCAAACGCGGCACGTCATCAGATCCAGAGCTGTTCCCATTTTCAGCTGATGGAAGTTTGTGTGATAAACTTCTCGCTTTTTCAGTTCAGCGATGGAGGTCTCTGGTTTCCTATCGTACCCACAAAATGCTCCAACTCCAAACAGAGAAGTGTAGTTCATGAGTTTAGGAACATGGCAGGAAAGAAAGTCCTTTGGATCCTTGACATGTGAATTCTGTTTGAAGTCCAGACGTTTAACTGCTTTTGTCTGAAGATTAGATTAAAATAATAACTTGGAAAAAAGTATTTCCCTTGTCGTACTTAGCAATCATAAAAGCCATCAGTGTGACATCTTCTTTCCTGTCACATTTTAAACAGCATCCATCCATATCCAGCAGTAAAACAGACACTTAAATTCTCCCACCGGTCTCTCCCCTACCTATGCTGGTGTCCTGTTGCACCTGTGACACTGGAGAATCAATTACAAAGCTGGGGCTGGTAATGAGGTCTCCAGTTACCTGATCCAGTGACCAGGGGACAATATACAGGCCTTCAATCTTTAATGGATACTCACCACCCTGCTGCCCATGGCTGCCCCCCAAAAGATCCAATGTAACATACAGTAAGCCCACTGAAGTAAAGTAACATCAAAAGATAGCTCTAGTAGGCAGCAAGGAAGACAGTTATACTTTCCCAATTAGATTAAGTGTGTCTACAGTTTTAGGAGCTGAAAACTAGCCTGCAGCTTTGGAATTACAAAGTCGTCAGCTTGATTGATGGTATTTTAAATTGTGCAAACAACTGCAGTGATAACAGTAAGCAGCAAC